>NC_041393.1:772957955-772966305 GCF_002162155.2 Triticum dicoccoides
AAAACAGCCCAAAAAAAGCCCCCACGTTTCATGGGATCTTATCCCTCTCATTGGGACAAGATGTTTTCCTGCGTGTTTTCTTCGAAAAAAATTGAAAAGGTCCCAGAACATTTTCGGCACCCTCTAAAATTATTCTGGATGCGTTCCAAAACATTTTCGGTGTGATGGTTTTATTCTGAAACATTTTTGGTAACTCCAAAACATTTCCGATTTTCTGTTAGAAACAATTCTGTCATCTTCGAAACTTTTGTAGCGACTTTCTCTCACACTTCTTGTTTAGTATTCAGCAGATGGATGACCCTTAAGTGTGTGACTACGTACGTTCGGTGAAGTATCGACATGACCAGAACACTTTCCGATCAATGATCAATAGAGGAACCGTGGAAATCCATATTGACCCCAATACCCACACGAATAATTATTCGAGTGAACCTCTAGTTTCCATGTGCTATTTTGCTTGCTTCGCGATATGTTCCAAATACCCAAGATGAGATTTATCGGTATCCCTGTGGATCAACAACTTTGTCAACTATGCCAGTTACCTCATTATTGGTTTTGTTCTCTTTTCTCGTTCCCGCATTTCGGTATCCCTGTGATCAAATCAGGATGTGTCTAACCAGATGATGATGGATACCGTAACACCGAGACAGCCACAAGAATATCTTTCCATCGTCGGAGGAGCGAATCCAAATCTTGAGCTATCCGGACCATTGTCATACTTTTCAATGAACCCGTAAGCTGTCGTAATAGCCACCCTTTTACGGATGACGTTTAACAAACCCCAAAGTTATGAAGCAAGTGTGAAGGAACTTGATACTCTCATGGTCTTAGGAATTATCACACATTAACTTTCTTTGTGTTATTTACCATTAACTTGTGACGAGTGTATCTCATAGCATAGCATCAATTCGGGTCGATTCAACACAAGTGTTCTTCTAACATTGCGTCCTCAAAGTTGCCAGCATATGCCCATGACCAGGAAAACAAAACCATCATGCAACACTTGAGCTAGTTTTAGAGGCATGACTAGGAATACATTTTACAGTTTATAATTCCACACGTGCATATGAGTTTTCCTCCGAGCCTCGTGATTATTGTAGACTCGAGAACCATAGGAGTTATAGCACGGAATATAAACATAATTATGAACATGGAGATAAATAATAACATTTGTTATTGCCTCTAGGGCATATCTCCTACAAAAGGCTAACATTTTTTAGTGATTCATTAATTACTTGGTAAATTGTGGCCAAGTTAGTGGCTTAAAAAATAATATGTGATCTCTTGTTTCAAGAGTGGGTAACTGAGTTGGTATATAAGTTACCCAGGTGCCGAAATTATGGATCGCCAAATTGAGCTAGAGAACATATTAATTTATGAAGATTTAGATCCCAAGGCTCTGTCATACCAACTTTTGAAGAAAATCACGAAAGAGTTTTCCGATAAGTTGGAAATTCGAACAGGTGCCTTCACAGTGGATTATAAGGTATAGAAAATCCTGTCATGTTGCCTGTAGATCCCATGACTCTGATATGATCAATTTTTATCTGAAATGAAAACTCAAATTTTATCTTGCATGATGTACTGTAGGCAATACTTGATAATGGTGTTGTTGATGTAAAGAGACTGTCAAACACATACAAGCACGAGGAAATATTGAATAGCCTTAAGGATCTGAACATATGATCTTCCAGCGAATAAACCAACTAGCATCAACTACAAGGAGTAATCAACACTACTAGCAACACATTGGTACCAATCTGAGGTTTTGAGAGAAAGATCAGATACAAGAGATGAACTAGGGTTTGAGAGGGGATGTGCTGGTGAAGATGTTGATGGAGATTGACCCCCTCTCGATGAGAGGATCATTGGTGATGACGATGGCTTCGATTTCCTCCCAGCAGAACAGCTCCGCCAGATTGGATCCCTAGATTGGTTCTGCCTAGGTTCCGCCTCGAGACGGCGGCGCTTTCACCTAAAAGCTTCTTTCTGATTTTTTCCAGGTCAAAACACACCATATAGGAGAAGATGGCGTCGGGGGCCTGCCAGGGGGCCTACAAGACCGAACGGTGCGCCCTCCACCCTTGTGGATGGCAGGTGGCCACACTCTCGTACTTTCTTCGCCCAATATTTTTTATATATTCCAAAAATATTCTTCGTGATGTTTCAGGAATTTTGGTGTTTTGCAGAATAGGTCTCTAATATTTGCTCCTTTTCCAGTGCAAAATTTCAGCTACCAGCATTCTCCCTCTACATGTAAACCTTATAAAATAAGAGAAAAAGGCATAAATATTATGATATAATGTGTAATAACAGCCCATAATGCAATAAATATCAACATAAAACCATGATGCAAAATGGACGTATCAGCTAGCTGCAGCGGCGTCGGGGTTGGGCGGAAACACTGCACGTGAGCAGTAAGCAGTGCAGCTCGGCCTTATTTTTCATCACAACAACCACGGCTGGACTAAATTTGAGCTTGTGGGGAAAATTTTAGATGGGAAAAGTCATATTTAGTGAACTAAACTTTATAAAGGATAGGGTAGATGTTACATAATCTACGAAAAGTTTGGAGAGTTTTCTACAAAATGTCATGACAGAATAGACTAAGAATATCAATTTGTTTTATTAGTAGGTATAGATAGAGACTTTAATATGCATGTATCCAAGCAGTCTTGGTTAGAGTATTAGCTAGAGATGCAGTTGAATAATGGTCTATAGATATTTGGACATGATGCTCCTATGTTAATTATGTCATGTAAAATTATAGTCATAAAAATTGTAATTTAATCGATACGCAACTGCAGTTTATCCACTGCACCATGCAATCTTTTGGAGAGAAACCACCGGTGAACCTATGGATACTGGTCCATTTTTCTTTCATTTTTTCCAACCTCGATCAACGTTAAAGCTAAAATCCAGTCTGCAGGATTTTAGTAATAGATCCGAACGACTCCTTCACCATTCGATCCGGATCATGCGGGCGCGCGCTCGTCTTCCCTCTTTCCCGTTTTTCATCTACCCTCTTTCCTTATTTTCTGGCTTCAGTTTCCTATTCTATCGGTAGTTATTAGCGTTTCCTTTAAAACTGCACCTGCCATGTACTGCTTCGGTCCTGGCCCGATTGTTTCTCCTACCCCGAAATCTCGCAATAATTAATGCTGGATTAATTAGCCAACTACTATAATAAGTATGCATGCCGCACCATTTTTATGGGATTATTAAAGCAGCGGTCAGAGCCATGCTTTAGTGTTAAAATCACCGCTTGATTAAAGGAGAAAAATATAGGTCATTCATGGGATTTGATCCTTGGTCGTTGATTTAGTACATTTGCCCACCAACCACATATTCTATGCCTAGTCCTTGTGTAGATAAAAGGGTATTTTCATAGTTGACTTTTCATTTCTATATTACCATTGTAGAAAATCCCATTTATGTAGTGCTATTAGAGTGGAACAAAATTCACCTTGTGTAGCTATGATGGTGTCGTCGCAAAACGCCACGATGGTGCCGACGGACAATGTTAATACGATGGGGGTGAATATGTACAAAGCATGATAATTTACGCATCGCACATCTAATAACTTGCGTATAAACAGTGTGATAACTTTGACGGGAGTGGAGGGTTGTTGAAACCATACCCTTGATAACTTCTGTGTGAAGAGCATAGTAAATGCATCACATACCTGATAACTTGCGTACGAACACTATTATAACTTTGGGGGGGATGGAGGTTGTTGTAGTAAACCACTGATAACTTCTACATGAATAACATGGTAATTTATGCATCATAGAACTAATAACTTATGTGCAACACGGTGATAACTTTTAATCCGGGCAAATAAAGTTGAAGAAGTGTGTCACCGGTAATTTTTGTGCGAATAACATGGTAATTTACGCACCGCAGACCTGATAAATTACATACAAACATGGTGATAACTTTGACTCGGTAACTCATGTGTAAATAACAACAAGATAATATATGCACAATTGATTTAATAACTTACTTAGTTCAGGTGTGATAACTTTTGACCGGGTGGGTGGCAGGGGGGTGCATGCTGTTAAACACCCTTTGGTAACTCGTGTAAAAATAACATGGTAGTATAAACACAACAGAGGTGATAACATAGTTAGCCCTGGCCTGGTAACTTTTTGACCAAAAATGTTATAGAAACATACCAACGTGAAATCTAGTTTCAAAGGTCTTGTCGCAACTAATTTCTCATGTCAAAACTATTTTTGTAACGGAGCGATTGTTTGAGTTACAAAACATTTTCAATTTTTTTGAAATTCAGTGGAATCCTCCCTTACATTAACATTTTGTGTCCTCTGGGGCATGCGTGAACGTGTATATGGGGAGAATATCGAAGAAACCAATTTATATGCCCCGGTAAATTTTGGGGAAAGACTATGATAATTTATGCTCAACTAGCATGATAACTTGCGTAGCACATCCGTGATAATTTTTTACACCAAAAAAATCTGTTGGAACATACCAATGTTGGATCTATTTCCAAGATATCATCGCGACAAATCATTTGTGTGAAAAAGGTTTTTCGCTAGGGCGACAGTTTGAGGTACAAAAAAATTCTGAAGTTATAAATTGGGAGAATCTAGGATAGCATCAACATTTTTTTGTCATCTAGGGCATGCATGTATGTGCACGTGAGAAGAAAGGTTGGAAAATAAATTTTCTTGTCCAACAATTTATGCGAAAACAGGTTGGTAACTTATGTGTTAAAGGCGTGATAACTTATGTAGCCCAAACCTGGTAACTTTTTCAATGATTTTTTTTCGTCGGAACATATAAACATGTGATCTAGTTTCGAAGATCTCGTCGCGAAGAAAATTTTATATGAAAGCAGATTTTCAAACAGATCGACAGTTTGAGCTAAAAAACATGTTAAGGTATTGAAATAGAAAGAATATTTTGCTGACATCATCTGTTTTGTCTTCTAGTTTGCATGCATGCATGAAAACAGAAATCAACAGGTACATCCCTTCATCAGCCGCGAAAGAGATTAGTAATCAAGGGAAAAGAAAGAATTAGATGTATAATTAGTAATTAAGAAAGAGAAATGGGCGTTCAGATCTGTTGCTATATTCCATACGTCTGGAAGTTAGCACCTTTTTTTTAATCTTTTCCAATCAACCTCCCATACACACCTACATTTAATCTTTTGTAACTAGCAAGGCTTGTGAGATTGACAATTTTGCTAGTTTCGTTGGGGGTCAACGTAGTTTTCTATTTGTGTTTGCAGGTGATGATCATTGGCTATGTTATCAAACTACTTTTGGTTCAACAAACCTTAAGGTCACTTTCTTTGAGGAAAAATTGGTACTTGCTACAAACCCCTGCACATGGCCCAACACCTCCCTAATTGACAGGAAGCATGCAGCTTCAAAGCGCCCGCCGCTGCCAACCACCACGAGGAGCTTTGCCCTGGGAGACTGGCTCGGCTATGGCAAGGGAGAGATGAGGCGAAGGGGGGTAGAGAACGAACAGCGATGCTCACACCACGGTCGCCCTCTAGTGTGACGCAGAGGCTTGGTTTCTGGATTGTTTTCTGTGCTAGCATCCTTGCTTTGGCTAGCTAAAACAATGTCTTAGGACTGACTTATATTTTGTAAGGATAGTCTTTTCATTTCATCTCTTCTCAACAATAATTTAATTTTCTTTGGAGGCCAACATGCAACTTTTTAGCCATAGGTGTGGAGTCGTCAAGTCAAACAAATGCTGGATCAAATTTTATATTCCTCCAAATCCATATTAGTTGTCGCCCAATGAATGCACTAAAATATGTCTGCATACATCCCTTTGAGCGACAATAATATGAGTTGGAGTGAGTACCTTCCGTCTCGGTGATGGTGGCCAAGGTGCAGTGGGGGTTGGGCTTTCCAGTCGGCCAGTCACTGGGACTGAGACGGCCTATGGGGCTAGCAGCAGCGGTGTCAGGGTTGGGCAGAAACACTGCATGGGAACAGTAAGCAGTGCGGCTCGACTTATTTTTCGTCAGAACAACCACGGCTGGACTAAATATGAGCTAGTGGGGGAAAGTTTTAGATGGGAAAATTCATATTTGATGAACTAAACTGTATAAAGGATAGGCTAGATGATACATAATCAACTAAATGACCACACCCCACCCCACCCCCCCCTCCAAAAAAACATAACTTTTAAAGGATTTGCTAGAGATGCTCTAACTGAACTGGAGTTCATTTAATGAGCATTTGCTGGATGCATGCATACCGTGAGTGTGATTCAGCGGAGCTCGTTCCTGTTCCAGCTCACAATTATATTAAGAAGAAACCATGTGATTCGCAACAACAACAAAAAACGATGGGAGAAGACAAGATGGATTCTCAATAACACTCACAATTTACCAACCAAAAATTTAGGATCATTTAGTAAGTACTCCCACTGTTTCAAAATATAAGAACGTTTTTAACACTACACTAGTGTCAAAAATGTTTTTATATTATGACACGGAGGGAGTATGTTCTACCATTAGCAAAAGACATTGTTTGGACCATGGTAACCTTATATTTAGTTGTTCATCCATCTTCATCATTGTTTCTTGTTTAAGGAGAGCAGGTCGGATCGATTTGTCGTAGCCACCAAACTGGAGTGTAACAAATATGACTACTTTGATTTCAACCAGATGGAGCAGACTAGTTTACAATGGTTGAGATGTACACGCATTATACATCATAATCATACCTACTCTTTTCTTATTGTTGAAACAGCTACCTAATACCTAACGTTAACTCAATGACTTGATCGTCTGTGCACATGTGAGTCTTCCTTGTCAGCACGTACGTCATTGATGATGTGGATCACATGATATGTAGACTTTGAAATATACCAATGGCAGGTCAATCTCTAATTACAATACAGCGTCGATTGGGCGTCACGATCACTAGCATATAGTATTACGTTATCTCGGCCTACTACTACGGGACAATGGCGTACTGCTAACATAAACAATGTCTTCCTACTGGCATTTCGTCTCTTCTCAACAACAATGGAGCTTTTTAGTCTAGTCAAACTAATACAGCAGCAACTATTTGGAAATATGATTCGTCCTGCTAGCATAAACAAATATTTCTCATCAAGTGTTTTTTTTTTTATAAAGAAGGACGACCCCCGGCCTCTGCATCATTTAAATGTGGGAACTCATTAATAAAGATCAATCATTTAACTACCCCAGCAAATAAGTTCAAAAAAGAAATGGCTAGCATGGGTCCGGGCGCCATTCAAATTAATACCTTCACACCATAAATATTACACACAGGCATCCCAGGCGGCCAGTTCGCCTACTAAGGCTGATCTTCCACCTTGTTCATACTCATACTCTCGTCCAGTATACAACTTCATCCAAGACAAGACGGTTGTCCTCAGTCGTTCCAAATCTGAACTGCGTCTGGCCATCTTTCGCAGTGGCCGACCGGTGAGGAGAGACGAGCACAATACCGATCCTTGAACAGTTGCCATTGGATTGAGCCAAGGTATGACCGCTAGGATACTGTCTACGACACATATTTATTCCTGACAACGAACCAACAACTCCATGATCTCCAAGCTCACCTTGCATGCATGTACTCTACTGGTGATCCTCTCCTTGCACCAATAATTTTGGTTCGCTCTTGGAACTGTTGTCTTCCATTCCACTCCCAACCTGCAAACCCATCACCACCATCAAGGCCGCGCTTGGATTGCCGTTTTCCAGCGGCTTACACGCGTAAAACATACCCTTGTACTGTATTTGAAACCGGTCGATCTACTTGGAAGGTCGTTTTTGGGTTGTAAAATTTACACTCAGTTTCAGATTACACTTGTATTCTATCTGTATGTCACCGGTTTACAAAACACAGCTCATGCCATCGTTTTCCCGTATTACCCCCATCTCGCTCGATCTCGCTAGGGGCCACAGCCGACGCAAGCACCATTGCGGCTCGACAGGAGCACGCCGAGGCCGGCACCGTTCGCCGGAGGCACCACCTCAACCGCCAGCACTGTCAGCTCCACCCCCGTGACCTGCCACCTACGACGAGCGTCCACCTCGTCCACCAAAGCGCCTTCACGCGCCGCCGCCGCCGGGTACCGCATCCGCCATGGCCACATCGCGGACATGTGCACTCTTCGTATAATATACATGCGGACATGTGGTCTCGTCGGCCGCCGGCGAGTTCATGGAGTGGATACGAGTGAGAAATCCTACGAACCAAGCGCGAGTACTTATATGTGAATAGATCCGGTTGTATTTTACTAATCTTCAGTAATATACAGTGGTAATCATATACACTTGTAAAGTTTTACAGGGATTCCAGGCGGGGCCCAAACCTTTGC
>NC_041393.1:772966648-772982799 GCF_002162155.2 Triticum dicoccoides
GAATATACTAATGAAATTGTAGAAATTACAAATGGATTAAAAGGAAGTTAGAAATGGAGTTTGCGCATGCAGAGAGGTAAATCCGCCACAAGAAGGCAACCAACTTGTCCACACGCTTACAAAGGTGATGGGACCAGAGATCGTTGTCATCGACAATTAAGCTTAAAGGTGGTACCACTATGAATGTCTAGTCCTTTGAATATCTTGGCGCTTTGAGCACCCCATATCTTTGGTAGATAGTGAGAAGGATAAAGGGCCAAATATCTTTGTTGAGGACAATAGGAGTGATGCAACTCGGATCTCGTCGACCAAGGTGGGAGGAGTGATATTGATGTGTTACCAAACACACACATCAGTGGGTGTGCGGATAAAGAGGTGGGTATTGTCCTCAATTTGGTGGAGACATCTTGGGCCATCTGAGCAGTTGGTGATGTATTTATGAGTAATTATGGCATCGATGTTGAGGCGCCCGCAGAATTGTAACCATGAGAGAATTTTTAGTTTGTTAGGCACCCGAGTCACCCAAACAGTGGTGGTGAGGAGATCTATTTCCTCTTGCATGGTGATGTCGTATGCATTTTTGGTGGAGAAGCCTATTCCACCAATAAGTAAGTGCACGTCGGGCTCATCCGAAGGCATGAAATCCTAAAACACCGCCAGAAGATAGTCCAACTCCTGAGAGGCGACCGCTGTTAGCTGATTCCTTAGGCTAGATTCGAAACTAAGACACATAATGTTTGCAACTCTGACAAGTGGGCCGGTGGAAAGTGAGAATATGTTTGGATATGTGGAGGCAAAATTCCTTTTGAGAAGCCAAGTATCTAACCAAAAATAATTAGAGATGGCACTGTGTGCTAAAAGAAATGAAAATCTTTTTTAGTATTGTAACATGGCGGTTATGATTTTGCATAAGTTTTTATTTGAGTTTCGGCTAACAAAAGCGCTTGGTTGTTGAATGGATACCCAGTCAAGCCAAGGTGTGTTTATAGGTAGAAGCGAGTTGACTACAATTATCATAAGGAGACACTGGTTTTGCCCATGTAGGTTTGCAATACCCAAACCATCAGCTTTTTCGGTTTGCAAAAGATGTTCCAGGCAATAAGAAAATCAGCACCTGAGAATGCTTCTTCCACAACTCCCAAAAATGTTTACAAAAAAGCATAGAAAGTTTTTTCGACCTTTTTTGGGATTAGAAAGGTAGATATAAAATAGGTTGTTAATGAGTCTAGGATAGCTGATAAAAGTATTAATGGTCACCTTTGTTAAGTAGTTTTGCATGCCAACCAACAAGGTATTTTTCTGTAACATTCTATGATTGGGAGAAAAGCATTTGGTGGGTATTTAGTGTTGTGTGTGTGGGGGAGGGGGGATAGTGGAAGTCAAAGGTAAATTCGTTAATGCGGACAACATTTATTTTGTTGATGTTGATAGTGAATCTAGTTGCGTTAGCCAAATCTTATAGAAGTTTATTAAGGATAGAAGTGGCTTTGGTGGAAGCAGAGCTTCTTTACCATATTGGAAACTAGTTGGTAATAAGTAGGTCAAGAGTAGGTTTTGAAGGAGAATGAGATCATTGTTATATTTTTTGGATTTGTTGTTGTAGTAAGTCTGCAATGATGATGAATAGATAGGCGATAGGTGATTGGCTTGACCAAGCCCATTCTTGTAGTTGGTCCTCTTACCAATTTGTAGTATGATTGGAAATAGTAGAAGAACTTATTTGGTAAGCATCTATGTTCAAGAATGGTTGCAGTTGAAGTGGAAAATAACGACAAAATGCTTTGCTGAAATCCGGTTTCATTACCATGGCAGGGGATATTTTTAGTCTGACAAGAAGCAATGATGTCAGCTGCATCGAAGAAGTTCTCCGCAATATTGCAACATGGGAAAAGCTGGTTTGTGAACCGTGAGGAAGAAGTGAGATTAGTGGTTTTAGTCTATTAGTGAGCTGTTTTGTGACAACCATGATTGGGCAGTTATGTAGTGAGATAAGTCAGAAGGAATCACATGAGCGTTTTGATTCTTTTTTTGGAGTAGGACAATGACAGCTCGTTTGAGTCTTTCGGTGTTGGCATTGGCCTTGTAAAAGTTCAAAAAAAATTCCAAATCTTGGTTTATAGAGTGTACAAAACTTCCGGTAGATAGCTAGCCCGAAACCTTCTGGACTTGGGTGTCATATGGAGGAAGGCATCTTTGATTTTTTTTCTCGAAGAAGGGGGAGTCTAGGGCATGTAGAGATGGAGTAAGGCCTGGGTAGAGCTCAGAGAGCATAGTGTTCCAGTAATTTGAGGGGGTGACAGACACAATTTTTTGAAACAATTCTTTTACGATTGAAGATTCTTTATCATGGGAAAATAAATCATTCCCACCTATTTTGGGGAAACTATGTTATTGCTTCATAGCTTTTATGATGTGGATACGTGGAGATATCTCATGTTTTCACTGCCATCAATTGACCCTTTAATTTTGGCGCCAAACAAAACTTTTTCTTTAACTTTTTAAGATAGATGTGACCATGGGCCTTAACTTGTTTTCCTCCATCCGAAAATGGCAAGTATTCCTCCTTCAAATCAATAAATTGAATAACAATTTTGCAGTGCGATCCACACTGACATGGGCCAGGTGGCGGCGGAGGCCCATTTTTGTAGGTTTGATATGCAGCGGTTGAGGCCTTTGGCCAGAGCAAGCATGGATCGGGGTGCTAGATCGCATAACATGTACTATTTGGTGACAAGCATTAAAATAGGCCCATCAAATTTCAAATCTGAACTCGTGGGAACATGGAACATTAGTGTTGATATGGCCCATTGATGGGAGGTGATTGGACGGGGTCCTGGTTAGGAAGAAAAAGTTGTGTTTAGGAGTGCATAAGAGAAGAGAGTTGCCATTAAAAACAAAAAAACATTTTCAACACGGACAAAGCGACCATACTAAGGCATACACTCCCATCCTAATTAGCATATTATATTTATTCTGTACTCTGTTAAGATAATGACAATATATATTGGCAACAATTATGGGTGTGGATACAAATTGGACGCAATTTGGAAAACTAACCACGTTGAATGCAAACTTGCATTGGAATAAGAGGTGTTTGATTGTTCCATCGTGAGTAGAAAAGCTAAACTTCTTACTTGCTTGTTGGTTGCCAAAAGCATGCTATCTTTAGTTAGCAGAAACCCCTTCTTAAGATATCACTAAAATCTTAAATTTAGTGGTTTCTTTGATTTCCATATATGTTTACAGTGGTCTCTTGCAATATCTCAGTGCAAGAGTGCATAGTACATAAATTCGACAATGAAGGACCCATTTGTAGTTAGATTCCATCAAAAAACATCACGTCCTTGTGTAAGGTATTTTTTAATCCATAGGGTATAGAAAATGTTTCCATGACGCAAGAAGGGGTTGGCCAATCCATCCTCATGGATAAATCAGGTTGGGGGAGCTGAGCACATGCACAAGAGTATCCTTCTTATTACAAAAAAATTTTGATAAAAGTCTTGATACTTTTCTTGGAGATTGTCTAGCTAGCAATTAGTCCTCCAAGAAAAGTATCTCAGAGTCATCCTTATTGTGAAAGATGCAATAAGGAAAAGATGTTTGTTTACCAACATCAAACAGGAAAAAATGTAAATATCCAGGCTTCCTATATACCTGAGACAAAACCTTTTGGTCTAAATACTTACTATAGAACAAGGTTTGCAAACGACATCCTCGGTAAGTAGCTTGAACGGTCATGTACTAAGTAAGAAATTATTCTTGACCTAGAGGTCCTCAATAACTAAAACTCCTCGGTCCTTCACTCGACAAACCATGCTCCATATGGTTAGTGTATACTTTTCTTTTAACTGTCTGCTTGCGAAAAGAATCTGGATATGAAATAATCCATCTTTGCAGGCCCCATTCTGGAAGTTGAAAATGTGAGAGCATGCAGAGAACCATGTTTGTGAGAACATAATTGAACAAAACCATTCATCCTCCAAAAGAGAGCAAATTTCCATTCCAACTTCTCAACAGTTTCTCTAATGTCTCTCTGACATGTTTCCACTCTGCATTAGTGAGAGGACCTTAATGAATCGAAATTCCCAAATATTTAATGGGCTTAAAACTTCTTTTCTTAACCGTACGTCTTCATTTAGAATACAGTCTTTCGTAATCATGGTGGCTTCATGCATTATGTTTTGCCTATTAGTTTTCTGCAAATTTCTCATAGTTAGTTACCTAGCTACATCTTACTTTATCTATCTATAAAAGTTCTTGAGTGGGATGAAAAACTAAAAGTGTAGGGTAACACGTCAGAATTATTATTTTTCATCCTACAAACCAGCCCAGGACAACTATGAAGATGCGTACAAAGTTTTTGATCTGATCGTTACCGACTCATAGAGCAATAGTAGTAGAGTTGGGGACGATCGTCAGTGCAGATCACCGCAGCTAGGAATCTACAACCTCCCAACCACAAGGATTTCTCTCTTGGACAGTCCCTTGGATAGTCCTCCGGAAGGCCGTCGGATATCCCATTGGACGGTCCCTTGGGCAGCCCTTTGGGAGGCCCCCGAAAAATTTCTCAGACGGCCCCTCGGACATCCCTTCAGGAGGCCCTCGAACAATTTCTAGGACGGTCCCTCAGACAGCCCTTTGGGAGGCCCCTCGAATAGTCCCCCAGACAGAAGATTGAACGTATCACCTCTCTTCTTGGTTGCACACAAACGGTCTCACCTATCCAGCAGGGCTTCACCGCTCAGAGGTAATCCCTACCGGAAACTAGACATCCATTCGGTCGTACAAAACTATTTCCTGTGAGGGAGAAAGAAAGGCATATCATGCATGCCATTTGTTGAGAGAGTTTGAGTGGAGTTGGAGAACACATCTCCTCCTCCATTTATAGTGGTGGAAGGGGTGGAGGGTGGCTGCAAATTTCATCCCACTATTTGTGGGGCCTGCCCCCCCTCCCTCCCAACACCTTGTCCACCAAAAAGGGGGTGCCCCCAAAAACAGCCCCAAAAAAGCCCCCACGTTTCTTGGGATCTTATCCCCTCTCATTGGGACAAGATGTTTTCCTGCGTGTTTTCTCCGAAAAAATTTCAGAAGGTCCCAGAACATTTTCGACACCGTCTAAAATTATTCGAGATGCGTTCCAAAACATTTTTGGTGTGATGGTTTTATTCTGAAACATTTTTGGTAACTCCAAAACATTTCCGGTTTTCTCTTAGGGACTATTCCGTCGTCTTCGAAACTTTTCAAGTGACTTTCTCTCACACTTCTTGTCTAGTATTCAGTAGATAGATGACCCTTAAGTGTGTGACTCCGTAGGTTCGGTGAAGTATAGACATGACCAGAACACTTTCCGATCAATGATCTATAGCGCAACCATGGACATCCATATTGACCCCTATACCCACACGAATAATTATTCGAGTGAGCCTCTAGTTGCCATGTGCTATTCTGCTTGCTTCGCGATATGTTCCAAATACTCGAGGTGAGATTTATCGATATCCCTATGGATCAACAACTTTGTCCACTATGCCAGTTACCTCATTATTGGTATTGTTCTCTTTTCTTGTTCCTGCATTTCGGTATCCCCGTGATCAAATCACAATGTGTCTAGCCAGATGATGATGGATACCGTATCACCGAGACAGCCACAAGAATATCTCTCCATCATCAAAGGAGCAAATCCAGATCTTGAGCTATCCGGACCCTTGTCATACTTTTCAATGAACCTGTAAGCCGCCGTAATATCCACCCTTTTACGGATGACGTTTAACAAACCCCAAAGTTATGAAGCAAGTGTGAAGGAACTCGATACTCTCGTGGTCTTAGGAATTACCACACATTAACTTTCTCTGTGTTATTAACCATTAACTTGTGACGAGTGTGTCTCATAGCATAGCATCAACTCAGGTCGATTCAACACAAGTGTTCTTCTAACATTGTGTCCTCAAAGTTGCCATCATATGCCCATGATCAGGAAAACAAAACCATCGTGCAACACTTGAGCTAGTTTTAGAGGCATGACTAGGAATACATTTTATCGTTTATAATTCCACATGTGCATATGAGTCTTCCTCCAAGCCTCGTGATTATTGTAGACTCGAGAACCATAGGAGTTATAGCATGGAATATAAACATAATTATGAACATGGAGATAAATAATAACATTTGTTATTGCCTCTAGGGCATATTTTTTAGTGATTCATTAATTACTTGGTAAATTGTGGCCAAGTTAGTGGCTTAGAAAATAATATGTGATCTCTTGTTTCAAGAGTGTGTAACCGAGTTGGTATATAACTTACCCAGGTGCCGAAATTATGGATCGCCAAATTGAGCTAGAGAACATACTACTTTATGAAGATTTAGAGCCCAGGGCTCTGTCATACCAACTTTTGAAGAAAATCACAAAAGATTTTTCTGATATGTTGGAAATTGGAAGAGGTGGCTTCGCAGTGGTTTATAAGGTATAGAAAATCATGTCATGTTTCCTGTAGATCCCATGACTCTAATATGATCAATGTTTATCTGAAATGAAAACTTAAATTTTATCTTGCATGATCTACTGTAGGCAATACTTGATAATGGTGTTGTCGCTGTAAAGAGACTGTCAAGCACATACATGCACGAAGAAATGTTTCAAGGAGAGGTTAAGTGTCTCATGAAGGCGAAGCACAAGAATATTGTACGATTCCTAGGATATTGTTCGGATACACAGGGAAATATGGAAATCTATGAAGGGAAATGGGTTATGGGAGATTTACAAAAAAGGTTGCTTTGCTTTGAATATCTACCTAAGGGAAGTCTTGATCATTATATAAAATGTAGGTTTATGTATCTATTTTAATTTTTTTTCCGCATGATATTATTTCAAACTACTTGAGTATATAGCTGAAATATTTTACCGTGTAATAAACTACATGGCATACAATTAAGGAAGCCAACCGGAGTCGATTTCTCATCTGCCTTTTGTAGATTCATCTGCAGATATTGGCTGGACAAAATGCTACAATATAATAAAGGGAGTCTGTGAGGGGTTAAATTATCTTCACGAGAAAAATATTATGCACTTAGACTTGAAACCCGGAAATATATTGTTGGATGAAGATATGATGCCGAAAATTAGTGATTTTGGACAATCAAGGTGTTTTGAGGAAGACCAAACACGTGTCACTACTAAACATGTAGCTGGAACCAGGTAAGACAAGGAAAGCCTATTGAATACTATTTTTAAAATTGGTTTAGATTTAATGTTTATAATATTGTTACTTTTCATCATACTAAATGATCAAACACATGTCTTTTCAGGGGATATATTCCACCAGAATGCTTGAGCGGTGAAAAAGTCACAATAACACACAAGTTTGACTTGTATAGTCTTGGTGCTATAATAAAAGAAATGTTGACGGGAGAGAAAGGGCAAATTACTATCGAGAATGTATGAATAATCTATATATGCCGTCATTACAAGTCAAATTTAAAAAATAATGATCTTACGCATTAGAACTAATCTTTTTTGAAAGGTTTGTCAATTTTATAACGTAATCATGATTGTAATTTTCTAGGTACTTGAAATTTGGAGTGATACGAAGTTGGATGCACTACAGTGGGAACAAATACGAGAATGTGCTATGATTGGGATAGAGTGCACAGATTTTGATCAGGCAAAGCGACCAGCTAGTGTGAAGCATATAATCAATAGGCTTGCTGAAATAGAATGTACTATGCAAATCCCTGAATATGAGACAAGCGAGCTTCTTCTCCTTCAACAGTTCACACTTTGCTTCCCCTTTGAACCCAACAAGGTTATCACATGCCCTCTGCCGTTAACAAACAATACCGACAATCTCGTTGCATTTAGGCTGATGGACAAAAGCATGGAGTCCTCCTTCTTAAGGCTGCCACTGTATGGCCTTGTGCAGCCTAACACCCCTTACACTCTTATGGTCACAACACGACAGAAAGAAGAACTACCAAGAAAGCGTATCGCAGATGTGATCCTCCACATTGGTACATTAATATTGGGGGATGATAAGCATATAAACACTTTCCAAGGTGAGCCAGACAAGTTTTTTCAAGAGATGGGGGATGCGGTGCGTGAGGTGAAACTGAAAGCACTTTATACTCAGCGACAATATAAGGCAACATCGCCGTCTAAGGTAAAATATTACTATACAATATAATTATGATGAACCAACAAAGTGACCTTCAGATTTCCACGGTTAGTTTTGTTTGTTTTTCTGTGTATGTAATTGCATAATAGTAGTATATTAAACATTGATATACTAAATGTCGTTTCCTACATTGAAAATACTTGAAAAATACAAATAATAAAAGTCACCATCCCAAAATGTTTTTCAAGTATTGTTTCTTAGTGACTTCTTTCCTCATGTAATTTTTCAGTTAGCTCAGAATACACATAAATTATCGCAAATTACATCTTGAGGGAATATTATTTGAAAAGCAAACAAATATGAGAATCAATTAATCCACGACATGGTTTTTAGCACAATTAATATTTTCCATTCTTTTTCTATAACTCTAGTAACACATACTCCCTCAATCCCAAAATAAGTCCCGCTGACTTAGTACAACTTTCCGACACTTACTTTTGGATGAAGGGAGTATTATGGAAGATGGATACATAAAGGGATTTCTATTTTCATTGTCCTGGTTACTTAGTTATGCTCAGTTTTGACCCGCCCAACTAACATTCCTCATTTTTCCCCTTCTCTACTCAGCCCACACTCAAAACTGCCCAAAGCAGAGCTTTGCCATCCGGTCAAAGTAGTTGACCGTTCCTTGGCTCACATACTGATAGTATCTGGTTTATTATCAAAAAAAGTGTGGCATATAATGCCGGCAATGGGAGTCGAACCCGAGATGCATAGTTGAATATGCATCGTACGTGCCTTTTGAGCTGTGTGTGTGTGTGTGTGTTCCTAGGGGCAGAGCCTCAGCCTTTTGACTTGGGATTGTCTATGTTACAGAAGGGCCCATGATTCAGTGACCCATGAAAGATAGATTCCAGCAGTGTCAAACAAAGCGATTCAGAGATTCAGATATAGCAGATTTGGATAAGCTTAACAAGACATTCATAGAACATTTGCTCAATGATAATAGCGCGAAATGACATTACATTAATAGGAAATTTTTAATAGTGGCGACAGAAGATGGCCAGCCAACACCGACAGCGAGAATAGATGGTCGGCTACTTGCCTTCATCTTCTAAAAGGATGATCGTGCCATCGTCGGTGTCGTATTCGTCATTGGAGGAGGATATCATGACGACGTCCGGTTCCTCTCCTTCGTCCTCAACGGTCGTCGATGCATATGCAGAGTGGCCGCCCTCCTCTACTCACGAGTTTTGGCCTCTTCTTTAGCCGCACAGCGCCTTTATGGCCTTTGCTTGTGTTGTAGACAGAGGCACGACAAGCACCGCCTGGTCAAGTTGTTGTTGCGCCACGCTCAGGGCCTCCTCGGCCCAGGCAGCGAGCCTAGCAGAAATGTACGCTGGAGGTGGCATCCATTCCTCAGCCTCCTCCTCCTCGGTGTTGACGTCGAGGTGCGCCTCCATCGCCTCGAAGGCTAGCTGTGGCTTGGTGTCCTCCTCCTCAACCCCCCTGCGGTTACGGGACAGCTCGGATGGCGTGGGCTCGAGTTCGGAGTAGTCGGTGTGGCCGTAAACCCCAAATGAATAGCTGCTAGAGGCGGCTGATGAAGCGCCAGCCCAGGAGCCCGCGCTGGACTTGGAGCCCAGTCCCACGCCGGTTGAGTTGCCGCTCGTGCCTGGCGCCGGCGCCCTCGGGCAACAACCTCCTGTGGAGATCCAGGTGGTGAAATCTTCCTCAACATGGCAGCTGAACTAGATTTCGTGCCACGTGGATGCAATGGAGCGGAGTGGAGCGGCGGTGGGACGATGAAAAATGACAGTATTTAAGCAGTGTTGGGAGTGTGATACAGGTGGCGACGGGAGATTGTTTTGGCGGCAGATCTATTTGGCGGGAATTCACGATGGGGGCAAGGAGCGATGGACTGGTGGCGGTGGCAATGGGGCACCGTCGTGTGGCTCTGCTGTCTGGATGGTAGACGTACTGGCCGCGGCTGAGCAGAAAGATCGGTTACTTTTGCAAAACACCCCCTAGTTCACCGAGCAATGTAGAACCAGAGCCTAGAGAGAGGGTTACTTTGTAAAAGACCCCCAGATTGTCAAAGATGAGTTTTATGTGAAAGAAGTACCTGAAATAAGATTGAAAATTGGGAATTTGTATATTTCATGCAAAGTAGGCCACATTGGATGCCCACAGACCAAGTTTCATGAATTTCAAGTTCTATTTCTATATTTCATCCATTTAGAGAATTTCTAGTAATTTATCGGAACTTGCTTAAATTTGAACAATAAGTGTGGTACAGTTTGGTCCTGAAAGTTAACAAAAATTATTTTAACCTTCAATATTGGTGGTGTATGCAGTGTGACAATTAAAGTTGAAATTTCTATCAATTTTGTTGCAAGTTTGACCCCGTTTTGAAAAAAATCAAAGAAAATCTAAAAAGCTTCAAATTTGAAATATTTTTGCATGGAGCTCTGTTATGTGCACTAATTAGTGGAAAAATCATAAACTTTTCATACCACAAACTTGTTTTTTCCTTACAAAATTTCCTATTTAGTACGAACACGCATGGATTTCAAGCCGTATGCTGATGGCCATGGCCACATCCATGTCATAATCCATGATAACATGGCCAAATTTATCAAAAGGATGGGTATTACCATGGTGAACAATTTCGCCATAGGAATTTGCAATTATTTTATAATAAAATATAATTTTTCAAGTTTTGATGTTCTGGAAATGACTTTTTTTGTGAAAGAAGTACCTGAAATAAGTTTGAAAATTGTGCCTTTGCATTTTTCATGCAAAGTAGACCACATTGGATGTCCACGGAGCAAGTTTCACGAATATCAGAGTTTTGTTTCTATATTCATCCATATAGTGAATTTCTTATGATTTATCAAAACATGCTCAAATTTGAACTACAAGCATATCGCAGTTTGGTCCTGAAAATTGACAAAATTATTTTATGATTTAATATTGGTGGTGTATGCACTGGAAAAATCAAAGTTGGAATTTGTAACCATTTGGTATGAATGCTCAAATTTGCAAATTTGACCCCATTTTGAAAAAAATTCAAAGAAAATAAAAAAATCCTAAAAAATTGAAATTCTTTTGCATGGAGCCCCCTTATGTGCACTAGTTAGTGGGGAAAAAATATAAACTTGCAATACCATAAATTTTAAAAGAGAACTTCATTGGTATGAAAATGCATGGATGTCAACCAAGATGGCCAATTTATTTTGGTAGTTTTGCTAGGTTTGACTACTTATGGATATGTGACAATTTTTGGGTAAGCTTTACAAATGCATGCTACTCTTCTTCTATGTTGGATTACTTCTGGTGGTTTTAGCATATTTCACTATTTTAAGTAAGTTTTGCCTATTACACTAAAGTTTTGCATGGTGCACTGTTTTTGAACATGCAAAACCTTGTGGATATAGGAAATTAAAAACATAGCATAGACCAACTTAATAAGCATATTCACGTAACATTCAGCGATCCCAATTAAGCATAGCACATTGTTTTTAGTTAACATTGGGCATCCATATGCTGGATCATCGGCACTACAAGCAGCAACTTAAGACTTCTAGAGACGCTTCATATGTCAAGCTAAGCGGAAAGCTCATACTGCTCCACCACTATCGGGGTAGTCTTGCAGCCAAGCTTGGCCCGGAAGGTGAACAACACTAGATCGTGGCCGGCATCAGCCTCCAAGGGCTCCTAGTCTGCCGGCGCTGGCTGAGCTACGATCTTGAACCCCCCAGATTGCCCTCCTCTTCTGCATCCTCCTCCCATGCGATGATCTCCAAACCCCCTAGTTAGCATCCTCCTCCCATGCGATGATCTCCAAACCCCTGTGGTTAGCATCCTCCTCCTCCATCTCGTCTTCTCTGTCCTCCAACTCGTCTGCATCTTGCTCATCATCTCCATCCTCATCCTGGTCGCTAGCATCGTCCTCGCTGCTATCGTCCTCCTATTTGACGACCAGAATATTATGCAAATTCATCGACCCCTGGGCCTCTGAATTTGGTGAGGAGAGGCAAGAGCGGTAATCGTGCCAGCGAGCGCGCTGTCAATGATCCAGGGACTCCATCACCTCTGCGATAGCCCAGAGTAGAATCTCAATTGGGATTGCCCCCTTCCCTTCAGAAAGAATTCACTTCAGTTTCTATCTCATCACTTACAAGGTCGAGCACATCTTGGACAGCAAGAGCTTTCTCGCTCGGAAACCAGGAGCATATCTCCTTGCACTTGGCCATCAAGTGCGCATCTCTGGCGCATAACTCATCAATCGCCGTCTTCCATGTCGGACATGCTAGCCATCAATCAAAGACAAAATTTGCAAACAAAAGAATTAAAAACTCACTCTATTATTCGGATCAAAATTACCATAGAGTCAACGAATCCACAATAAAATGGATTCCTATGAACGCATCCTAATTTCTAGGGTTTTCTATTTCCAAACTCGTTGGCACGAGTACCATTGCATGAATCTAATCGTAAATAGACGTCAATCCTATTTGCAAACTATAGCTAACAAACTCAGCAAACAACAATTAAATCGCCCATTCAATCGGCTTACAAACAAATCCTAATTTCTATGGTTTCGATTTGAAACATATCGGCTGTCCAACGATCTCCGAGGGTTCCTGAAGATGGGCCAAAGGGCGCCTCCAATGCACCATGTCGCTTTTCCATCGGAGCTCAGGCGGACGGTCGGAGTCGGCGGTGGGGCTACTAGGTGCATGATGACGGCGGCGGCATGAGGCTAGGTGGGGCTGCATGGGGGGATGCGGTTGCTCGTTGTCAAGCTAATTTAGGCAAAAGAATGTGATAGCTCACCCAGCCCAGGTCCCACTTGTCACAAGCGGTTTCGTCCCACCTGTCATATGTGGCCCAGAGGTCATAAAATACCCGGCCCCAAGCGTCAGTACCTGAGCAGGTAAGAGTGAACTGCTTTGACCCGACGGCAAGCCTCTGTTTGGGCTTTTGTGAGAATGGGCCGAGTGGTAAAGGGGATAAGTGAGGAAAGATAGATGGCATGGACAAAACTGAGCACAACTAAGGAAGGAGGGGCACAAAAATAGAAATCCCATAGATAAATGTTGGTTTCACTACAACGCTATTGTAAATGTTACTTCACCTTTTGTGTTGTTTTCACTTGTATTTTGTGGTGGTTATCCTGGACTGCACTTATGTGCATGGTCATATGTTTCGCAGCCAGTCTCGCCCGCAGTCAAGGTATGAATTATGTATTCTCTTTATTGATTACAATGTCTGTACAGTAAAACCTGGATGCGGTCCCGGTCAGATGTTAACACCATAGCCTTGTTGAATCAGATAATACCCAAGATAGAAGGCGTCGGTCAATACTCCTTGGATACAAACCAGGCCAAGCCGTGGTGAGTGCATTCTCTGTACGTAAACAATCCATATGTACATTGTTGAATATTCATTTGACACCTCTATATTCTAGTAAGATCTTCTATGCAAATTTTGGTTGATTTTTCTAAAAAAAATGCGAAGTAACTACGATCTCCAATGCTATTTACCTCACGAATGGCCAGTCTATAGTTTAATTCTGCTGGGGACGTCTATTCTGTGACTGAGTACACGGATGATATTTTTATTTATTTCAAGTGCAAGCATATCCGCGAAACAGGCTCTCCCCCACTTTATAGATAAAGCACAAATCAAAGCACACGGCAGAATGATACAAAGCAATGAGGCAGCCCTCTTATACAACAGATCCTGGGCTAGCAGGACAACCTAAACGCACATGACTATGTTGTCGAAAGATAATACATGTATGCATGAATACAATGCGAAGACACGCCCTAGGACACCTAAGTTCCATGACAACACCCTCAAGAGGCAAAACGACACTGCACGTCGCCGCTGTCAAGCCCGAGACGGACAAAGATCTTCACCCAGAAACCTAGCATAGAGAGAAGAACCACCACGACATCCTCAAGAGGAGCATGAGACCCACGGGCGTTTCCACGGTCGCCGCCAAAGCACAGAGCTTTCAGTCGATAACTCACCCGTGCTGCCATGATGTACCCAAAACCGCAATGACGACCGACGAGTTCAAGCCACCAGATCCGGATCTAGGCATCGTAATTGCCCACAACATAGAATGTGCCTAATCCACTCACTAATACACCCCTCACCGCCCAGACGATCAGGAGACATAGCCACCACCACCGCCATGATGCCCGCCAGAGAGCCAAACATGCGGACTACAATCTGAGGCCGCCGCCCTAGCATCCATGCCCCTAGTTACCGCCAATCATCCACTTCACGACAACCAAACCACGGTAGGAGGAGTGGAAGACATCTCCTTTCACTCATAGTCTGGCATCTGCTGTCGTGGGAACGATTTCGACAATATAAAGGGATAGAGTAAAGGAGCATGATCTATCAAGATGCAAACAGGTGACACGAATGTTTTTAGCGAGTTCGGGCCTCTCGCGGTGGAGATAACAACCCCACGTCTCATGCTCCAGAGAGGCTTTATTTTATCTGTGTATGAATCTGGGGATTACAATGTGTGAGAGAATTTGAGAAAGAGAGGGGTGGAAGAATGATAGCCTGTCCCAAGTCTAGTGGTGAGGGGTGCTTACAAAGAGTGTGCCACCCTCTCACCTCCTTTGTTACAAGTGGGAATATTAATGTATCCCACTAGAAAGGCATTATTATCATCCACTATGAAAGTGATGTTTCAACCGCCGTGCGCGACAGTCAGCCTTCACATACCCGAGTATGTTTGCGGTCATCCGAGTGGTTGGTACGTTGATTGTCCGAGTGATGCTGGATGTTGTTCGAGTAATGTTGACATGGATGTCATCTGAGTAGCTTCATGTATGGTATGAAATTGATCTGGGATCATCTGTCGTATGGACCCTATGCTTTATGATGTTTTGACCCTTAATATGCCTACCTCTTATGTGTATCCACAACATTAGCCCCTGAATTGGCTGATATTTTGTTAGAATGAGTTCCAAGCTTTCAATGATGGTATTAAACATGAACGACCACCTGGCGTCAAAATTATCATTGTTCTTTTCTTCTCTCCTTCTAATAATGTTAAAATCTCCCCCAACCCAGATTGGAAGTTGTTCAGACCCGCAAATACGGACGAGGTCTGACTAACTACATGCACTAACTAATGCCTACATGCACTCACGTTTACCACTTGGGCAGCTCCACCCAACGGCCAGACCACCTGGCCATGCAACTAGCAAACTAACAAACTCACCAATTGCTCCAACTAATTGTTCCAGCCGGCAGACTAGCCCCATCACACGTCTTGCCGCTTCACACGACATTGCTGTATCGCACGGCACCACAGCATCACCAGATGGTGGATGGCGGTGATTGCCTAGAAACCGCATCGCACGGTTGCCGGGCATCTCGCTTCCTTGTGTGCATCAGCCGAGACTTCATTGGAGAACAACTCGCTAAGCCAAGCTCAATGCAAAACCAAAAAAATCAAACATGCAGATACATCATGACTAGATTATTGCTAATAGAGCTCCAAATCTCATGTGCCATTTGTAGCAATTCGTGGTCTAAATTGTCTGATATGATAAGGAAATTGACAGTTGTTGTGTGTTTGTGTTCTTTGTTGACGTCCTTACTGAAAGTTGGGCTATGTTGGGACATGAGATGTTTAGTTGACTTGGGCCAGTTCTCACCTTAGTGGCCTCTCAACCTATGCAATATGTGAGGAATTTGACATTGCAAAGGCTGGGGGTAATCCTTTTTTCTTAAAGAGTTTGTCAACGAAACGCACGAGCTTCTCCAAAGCGGACCTTCAAATAGCCTGCAAACGCTTGGACAGTGTTGTTCGGACGTAGTTTGCCATCCAACATTGTCTTGTATCGAATCAGGATCTGTTCACTTGTCCATTTTCCGACCGCCGCTACGTAGGACTCTGACAACCCCGGCCCATCAAAAACTCCTCCCGGACCCAGGGTCTCCATCGCCTTTCTATTTCTCTGTATCTGCTTCTTCCATCACCTACGCCACAACTCTACCACC
>NC_041393.1:772983246-772990062 GCF_002162155.2 Triticum dicoccoides
ATCCATGACCTCCACCGCTACACCCAATTGCCATGCCGCTTGTCCTAAGCCACGAGGCCACACGTCTCATCCATCCTCCGCACAGGTACAATCCGCCCCTATGGGGGTCACCACACCCGACAAGTGTTTGGTGAAATGGTCGTGCTAATATTTTTGCTGCTTCTTTGATGCAATGGATTCCAACATGGAGTACATGTACGTGCACTACGTTGAGTCGTCCTATGACTTGTCTAACAACGAGGATTATGTGGATGAAACGGCAATGATGCAGATGATCCTGGTATACACAGAGCGTATGGAAGAGCATGTTCTAAATTTTAAGGGATCGATAAAGGATCATCGGATACTGAATCAGAACAGGGCACAGGGGTATTTGATACTTTTGGTTGCTTTCGGATGCGAAAAAATATCTTCGGTCACCTCTACAATGGTGTGTCTGGTCCTATGATGGAAGAATTGGATTATCTGATTACTAGAAGTGCACGGCTGCATTGCGTATTTTTTTTTCATATGGCACGGTCGTAGATTCATGGTACGAGTACATCCGGATGTTGCGAGCACATGTAGAGACGCCATGGTCACATTTTTCTACTGTGGTGGTTGAGGTGTTTTGATGTTGGTACTTCAGTGAACTTACTGTCGCGCACAGCGAGAGGATCTTGGCAATTCCCGAAGCAAGATCATGAGGGTGGCCAGATTTGCTCTGATCTCTTGAGTGCATGCATTGGAGATGGAAGAACTACCAACAAGGTCAACAAGGGCAATATCTAGGCCATTTTAAGAAGCCCACCATCGTTCTTGAAGAAGTTGCATCACATGACCTCTAGAATTGGCATGCTTTCTTTTAAATGCCCGTGTCTCACAATGACATCAGTGTGCTGCACCAGTCCCCATTATTTCCTAGGTTGAGTGTAGGGCAGGCTCCTCCATGCAACTACACTGTCAATGGGCATCAGTCGAACATGGGCTACTATCTGGTTGACGATATCTATCATCCAAGGGCGACCATCATCAAGACAATCTTTGAGCCTGTTGGTCAGAAAAGAGGTCGCTCTGCCCAAAGACAAGGAGCTATAACGGATTGGAGAAAGCATTTGGAGTGCTTGAAACATGTTTTGTAGTTGTTTGTTGACCTGCTAAACAATGTGATCAGGAGACCTTGTGGGAATTGAGAACTTGTTGTGTGATCATGCATGACATGGTCATGGAGGATGACGGTGATGATGTTGTCGGAGGTCGGGAATTTGGGAACATGGGTGATCCTATCTAACTTCCAAATCAAAATTTGGCCAGGTTTGATGAGTTTGTTCAAATGCATCAACAAATTTTGCATGGAGCAACTCATGAGAAGCTCAAGGAAGATTTGATTGAGCATCTGTGGGCGAATAAAGGGAATAACTAGAACATAGTTGTGAGTTGAATTCAAGTTTGAACAATGTTATTTCAAAACATAGTTGGATTGTAATATTTAGATTAAACGTATTGTTGCAATTGAATATTTTCACTCGTTGAAGATTTGATATGCCACTATTTTGAGCTTGCGGAATTAAAAAACTAATAGGCGAACGTTTAAGGGTCGGAGGTTGACGGCCGACTCCCCCATCACTGTCTGCGGATCAGTCCAGAATAGTCCGTGAGCAAATACAGTGTCCATTTTAGGAATCTGTGTTGAAGATGCCTTAAGCACGTATACTGTGTCAGCTCAGTCAAAAGACTAAAGTTGTAGGTTTGAGAAGTCAACGGTGTAAAGTCGCCTAGTTTTAAATTTCTCACACTTTGTGCGATTATTTAAGGGGCCTAGAATAAACTTTTCTGTATGGGTATTGCACTATTTGTTTGGGGTTAATTAATTCATTAATTTTTTATGGCAGGATAATGATAGGAGAAGAAAATGGATACATTCGCTTTTGGGACTATCAGACACAGGCATGTAGTACAGTAATAATTTTTTTTTAAACACTACTGATGCCTCTCGATACGCACAAGTACCATGCTTTTGTCTTCATTGACTAACACAATAATTTCTTTATGACGACAGAAAAGAGTGAATTCGCTTAAAGTCCAGGCGACAAAGGGCATGATTTCTGACTTCTATTAATAGTAATTCCATCATGCAAGGTGACATGCTCATAAATTGATTTTCTGTCTGACTGCAGTTAGGTGTGTTAGGTTTATGGAACGAGAGAAATGGATTGTTGCTGGCACAGAAGATGGTTACGTCCATGTGTACAGCTACGAGCCAGAGATCCAATATATCAAAAGTTTCAGCGTTACCGATGACGTTGGAAAAAAACTAAGTATCGGGGGTCCAACGGTTATGAATCTCACGTACCAGAGTCTCTGTTTACTGGCCGTTCACCCAACCCATCCGTATTTGCTGTCAGGGGATAGAAACTACATGCAACTTTGGTACTGCGACAAGGATTGGGAGTGCGTGTTGACATATTGTGTTCAAAATGTAGTACTGACTCCACTTATGGAGATAACAGATGCCACATTTAACACAAATGGCACCTTTGCTACTGCTTCAACACGTACTCATGGTAGGTCTTCACCCACTAAAGAATACACTGTGGAGGTATCTCTCTCTCTCTCTCTCTCTCTCTCTCTCTCTCTCTCTCTCTCTCTCTCTCTCTCTCTCTCTCTCATATCATTGGTTGGTGTGCAGGTTTGGAGCTTCAAGTCTCCCAAATCTATATGCACTCTGCGTGGGCACTCGAAATCAGTGAACTGCCTGGCTTTCTTCACATGTCACGACCAAGAGTTTTTGGTTACAGGCTCAGATGATCATACTGCCAAGGTCTGTCATTCTCATGAAAAAACATGTATATATAGCAGTTCTCTTAATGCATGCTTTGATTATTTTCCCAAATCAGATATGGTATTTGCAGAAGGAGATATGTGCACATACACTTGAAGCTTCCGTATCTCCGGTTAGGTCTGCCCTGTACCAGCCCAATGTACAGACTCTAATTATAGGAACAGAAGATGGTGCTATTTATTTGTGGAGCACCATAAATTGCAGGTAATTGGGAGTGTAGAAATGATAACCAGTGTCCTTATGAAGTACACACATTAGTCATACTTTTTTTTACACGTCATTAAGTAGTCCCTATTGATGTACACGATCATACATGGATTCCATTCTACTTGCTGGGAAAAAAAATCCCATAGGACATATTCATGCCCGCCGACGCTTTCAAGAATCATCAATATTGGTTGTGATGGAGCTGTCTACCATCTCGCTCGTGCGATGGGAAGGTATATATTCATGCTTTTCCTTTCCCACGTAAAAGTATATATTCCCATGCTTCCTATTTATTATGCTTGACTTATAAAGCTCTATAAGTGTATACCTATTCAATGTCAGCATTGTGATTGGAAAAGGAAACACAATAGCAATTATGGAATTCGATAATACGAATTATCAGGAGCAATCATCGGATTACAATAAGCAACAGTTAACTGCAGATACGAGACAACATTCCAGACACACAACATATAAGGTGAACTATTCAATTTTGTTTATACCGAGAAGTGAATGAATTAATTAAATGATATTTTTTGCTCTTCACCTTTAATATTTGGGAAGTCGAGCTTATAGATCTCATTGACGTGTCTAGCTTTAGTCGTAATAAGTTCTTTAAACAATGCATGTTGGTCTCATATTAATTTTAAAATTCATAGTGATAACTATTAGTTAGTTTACGCCAGTTATGTGAACCCTTACATGGCAATCCAATCATTTATCCATTTTGCAGGAAACTACAGGGTCCATGAACAAGCTACCTATACTTCATGTCGAGGCGATTAAACTCTGCTTCCCTTTTCTTCCAAATCAGCCCATCCCATGCCCACTGGACCTAAGAAACAACACGGATGAAAAATACAAGGTCAATCAGGAATCCAGTGATTTATCTGTTTTGCAGGAATCAAAATTTACAGGGTTCATCAGCAAGCTACCTATGCTTCACGTCCAGCCATTGGAGCTTTGCTTCCCTTATCATCCCAATGAGTCCATCTCATGCTCACTAGGCCTAACAAACAACACCAATGAAAATATGGCATTTAGACTTGTAGACAAGAGCGGCAAGTCCCCATGGTGCTTCACAAAGATGCCGTTGTATGGCATTGTGCCTGGCAGATCCACATACACGTTGATTGTGACAACCAAAGAGGAGATGAAGCTAGAGGAACAAACAGACTTTGATCTCGTTATTCAAAGCAGTTTATCGGGAGATGAGTTCCGCATGGTATTCGGAAACCAATCCGAGTCTAATCGATTTTTTGAGGAAGCTAAAGAATCTGGGAAAATGGTGCACGAGGTGATATTGAAAGCTGTTTATCTACAGTATGAAGAGATGACATTTGAGGTGAGTTAGTTCAACTACATAACACATTTCTCTCAGTTAATGTTCATAGAAAAGCCTTGAAGGGTTCATAATTACACTGACCATGTATCTATAGTACTACCTCCGTCCTGGTTCATTGGCCCCCTTCGTATTTTGTGCTAAATTTTGACCATAGATTTAACTAACAAAATATTAATGCATGTCACCAAAACTATGTCATTGGATTCTTATTTGAACATAGTTTTGATAATATTATTTTTCTATGTATAACTTATATTTTATTAGTTAAAATCATGCTCAACCTATGAGCGTAAATATGAGGGGGACTAATAAAGCAGGATGGAGGCAGTATAACATGAGTGGTCCACATAGTAGACAGTTTTATACAGCGAACATGAGTGTTGCTACGTCAGTAGATCTCATCTACAATTAATAACTCGGTCTAGGTGAAATACAAGCAAAGACATACTGCTTAGTGCCCTTATGCAGTTTGTACATCCGGTGGATGCACGCATAAACTAAACCGAAGTTTGTTGAATATAGACATCGGTATTTTCAACATATGCACACCAGTGAATATCTTACTGTGGGAGACCCAATCTACACCATAGTCCAAGAAAGCTATGATACAATCATTCACAGAGTTGGGTGCTCCCTCATTTGTCGAAATGAGGCACTCCATCTCTCTATTTCAGAGGAAGCCATAGTGCTCAAACAGTAGGCAGTGGTATCCATTCACCTATGGGGGACTTGCCCGCGCATGGGAAAAGGTGTTTGGGGGAGGCAAGTGTGTGCAGAAGGAAGTTAACTCCTAGGACACCACTGTTGGGGAACGTGTAGTCTACAATAGCTATAAGTAAAATTTCTACCGCGTAATCCAGGAACATTATGCAGGGTGCAGGACACGAGAGTACCTCTTGATCATCGGAATAATGTAGCGGAAGTAGCCATAGTGGAAGTAGTCGACATCATCCAAGGTGGTGCATCAATACCAAGCACAATGGTGGTGGTCGTGCCTCCAAGCTATCCACACATATGGGAGTGGGAATTCGGCGCCACAGGGCAGTACCAGCAGTCCTGTGTAGCAGCCAGGAAAAAATGACATTGAAGAGGTGGATACAGAGGGGTGACCATCAGATTGGATTATGTGACTAGCACCTTGGCTCCTATATATAGGAGGAAGCTCCCATTAGGGTTTGGTGCAACCAACCCATGTTTCCAGTAATGGGCCCTAGACCCATGCGACAGGAGGGTCGGGGTGAGGGGATATTTGATCCGGAACTCCTTCTAGCCATTTTCCCTCTCTGTCTCTCTATGTCTTTCTCTCTTTCTCTCTCTCTTGTTCTCTCTCTCTCTCTCTCTCTCTCTCTCTCTCTCTCTCTCTCTCTCGCACGCGCGAATATGCAAAGCATGTGTATCATTCCACTGATAAAAGAAGTTAAGAGCGAGTACAAGAGGTGGTAAAATGCATAACACGGGTGCGGGAGGCGTTAACATGGTGCCCGAAGCAGAGAATCAAGGGATGCTCAGCTCAAACAGAGAAACAACATAGCTAAACTCGCCGCCATGGGAAGCAGGCTGGACCAAAACCAACATGAAGACCAACATCTCCAAATCCACCGCCAAGGATGCCGCGAGCAGACAAGGCAACACACTCATGAAGGAGAACGACGCAGATACGCGATCGCCGCCCAATCCAAAAAGCAGGACGTAGGGTTTCCCCTGATAATCGAAGAAGGGCACAGATAACAGCCATGGCAACGCCTCCAAGAAGGGGACGGCGGCCATGGCAATGCCAAGCCGTGAGAGCCAGAGTCGAAGATGAGGAAGCCAGGTCACAGGTCAAAACCACCACCACAACAAAGGGTTCTATGCCTACAGCTGAAGAGGCACTAGATGTTGTCGAAGGTTCAAGCTATGAATCAGGGGAAGGGCAGATGGGGCACTGAGGTGGGTGGGGTTGGACGGGCAGGTGGAAAAAGAGGCAGCAACAGGGGGTTTGAAGGTGGTCACAAACCCGGACGAGCCAAGATCTGGAAAGGGACGCAAACCAGGTCTGCCGGGACATGAGCCACAGGATGTCGACGAACAGAAGAGGCTCCGAGATGCCAGCAAGCCAGAGGGGCCGGAAGGAATGCATCTCATGGGGAGCACGTATTCCAAAGACGCGTTGGCCAACCATGATCACGGAAAGAGGGCACGAGACCATGGCCACGGAGGCCAGAGCCTCTCATGTAATGGGGGAGGAGGTGAAGGGTGTAGCGCCAGTCACATCCTGGCGGGCAAGCTGCAGGAGGCAGCCACAGCCGGGGAAGCACCAAAGCCCCACCATGGATGCCATGCATAGGCCGTAGCTCTGGGGGTGGCGGCACAACGCCAGGTGAGGGGGACACAGCGGTTGAGCGCTCCGCCATTGCCAACCAAGGCTTTGAGAGGCTGCCCCGGCTAGCCCACCAGCACAACA
>NC_041393.1:772990473-773056485 GCF_002162155.2 Triticum dicoccoides
CGCCAGCATCCCAGGATCCGGCGCAGTTTCGCCAGCCAGCCAGCCGCCGCCGGCGACGCTAGAGGCGGCGGAGAGTGGGTTACCGTGCAGCGGCGGCTATGGTACCCCCGTGTCGTGTGATGCTGGTACACAGGGGTCAGACGTATGGCGTGCCACTTATCTATCTCTTGAGTTCAATACATTTGATGTCGACAATAATGCAACATTTGATCAACCTGTATATATGGATTATCCAACTTAAAATCATCTCTTATTTCTGAGGTTGATTTTTTTTGTAGGATCAAAATATATCGGTGAACTACAATCTTGACGATTTGTGGTCAATAGATGCACATCCAACGGAGCCATGGTTAGTGCACGCATATATTGGTAGCTAGCATAATATTGGATATGTACATATTTCCGTTCCTTTGTTCGAATGCATCTTCCGGGTGTCATTATATTCCACGATAAATTTTCCATTGTCAACAGGATTTTAACAGGTCATAGAAGTGGATATGCTATAGTATGGGATCATGAGATGAAGGCAAGATAACGCACTACCTTATTAGATAAATAGTTATGTTAATCTTTTGAAATTATGTACCGCTGCTAAATGTACAGTGTCATCACACCAAAAGATCGATAGATATGTAGATGTTGACAAGAGAAATGTATGCATTGGCCTTTTTCTTTGAACTAACAAAGTCATTTTGTATGGCATGCAGTTTCCCGTGAATTCATTTAAAGTCTCTGAGCATGGAGGTATATATTATTTCTGGCACATACCTAGTTCCTCCTCCTCATTTAATAAGGGCAGTCCCAGTTACTATACCTTAAGCTATATCTAATGGCATTTGATAGATATTTAGATATAGAAGTCCTCGATTAATGTCTTCTGCGAGAGAAAATTTATGAGATGTCTTGGTTTGGTGCTAATGTATATACCTAGATTAAGGTATGATGGTGCTCTCTTTTCTGATTAAATAGAGTGCCACATGCATGGCTATGATATAACCTTTAGGCTCATCTAAAAACTTACTTCAACCAAAAAGGGCCTAATTATGTGCCGGACCACATAATAGTGCCGCATACATGGCCACACATTTCTTTCATGCATTGGTTGATTTCACATTGGACCAAAATTAACGTGGCTGTAATTGATAATTGCCTATCCCGAAGCAAGGGTCTTAAGTTAATGTGGTTGTGTCGGAAATTCTACGGGCCTAAACAAATCAAAAGGAGGGAGCAACAATTAAGTCTTGTATCATCATACAAATATACACTGCCCTGATAACAGTTCCTCCGTTTCAACATTCCGAGAGTATGAGATTTCATTATGACAGGCGTTTGGCCATCACTTACTTTATTAATATAAACTTTATGTGACATTAAATTGATACCATTAGATTTGTTTTTCAAACTACTCCTTATTCCCGACAAAAATGTACTTTTTCATGGTTACAATTTTGTATCAGAAAGGTTTCGTATTAATAGTTTAATTATTGATCAAAGACTTGTCCTTATAAAACCTAATATGTTTGGTATTGTGAAACAGACGGAGTACTAATTTTGACCTCTCTCGCTGCAGTAAGCTTGGTTAAGTTTATTGCAAGAAAGGAGCTGATTTTAGCTGGGACACGTGATGGCTGCCTCCATATGTACGACTGTGCATGTGTAACAAAAATCGAAAAGATACACGAGACCGGCGATCCAATACTAGCCGTTCATCCAAGCCTAACACGTGTGTTGTTTGTGTCACTTATTAGTGTTATAGTGCTTGTAGACTGGGACCTGGGCTGGAAACAGAAACAAATATTTTGGGCTACTCCTGACCTAAGTACAGCCGCATTTAACCCAGAGGACGACACCAGTTTTGTGGGTGGGTTTAAACATGGAGAATTACAGGTTTGTCTTGCCAGGTTTCTTCTCCTTTTGGTAAGTGAAGTTTGATGTCGTGAAGATATTTTCTACTACTAGCCTCAAGTCCTCCTTGTATATGCTTGATGATGTTCAGGTTTGGAAGCTGGATTCCAAGAATTCTGAATATTCTTTGACTGGGCATTCTGGTATTGTGAACTGCGTTGGTTTTATCAGATGTGGAGATCAACACAATTTGGTCAGTGGCTCTATGGATTGCACTGCCAAGGTATACAGTAATTGCATTATGTTAATGCAAGTTGGAGAGGCTGGGATGATCCTCTTTTAGCAAATACTCCATCCGTTTCAAAATATAAAGTGTGCGTTTTTACTGAAATCGAACTTTGCAATGTTTGACCAAGTTTATAGAAAAACCTATCAATATCGACAAAAGCAAATAAATAAATTCCAAAAATATATTGAGGATGAATCTAATAATACTGATCTAATTTCTCCGTCCAGGTTTATAATACCCACTTGTATTTTGGGTCAAAATTTGAGTAACAAATATAGTACAATTGGAACTCCAGTTTGGAATACGAATGCAACAAGATACAAATATGTTGCTAATCAAGTACTCCCTCCGTCTTATAATGTAAGATCTTTTTCGACACTATGATAGTGTCATATATAGTCAAAGTTTGATCAAGAATATGAACGTGATTAATAAACACAGACGGAGGAGTACTGTGGATGTTGATATTTTTCTCAATAAAGTTGGTTAAATGTAGAGAAGTTTGACTTTAAAAAAAAAGATGTACACCTTATATTTTCAAACGGAGAGAGTATTAATAAATGCTGAAGTCCATACGCTATGTTTCTTTCAAAACAGATCTGGGACTTGAAGAAAAGGGAGTGCATTCATACGTTGCAGGCTTTGTCTCCAGTTCGTTGTGTCCTTGCCCATTCAAACTCTCCAATTCTGATTACAGGAACAGAACATGGTCTAATCCATGTGTGGAGCTCCACTGATTTCAGGTAATTACCATACACTACAGGAAATAACTTATATGCAAAGTAGCAAAAATATTCGGCAAAGGGCATAAAATTACCCGGCAAAGTTTAATCGGCATACCCCCTGTTGGCAAAGGCTAATTTGCTAAGTGTATTTTCTCGGACACTCGACAAAGTGTTCGCCGCGTACTTTTCTTGAAACTCCCTAAATATTTGAACTCGGAGAAAGTAAGACAAAATACGACCGAAAATGGTGGAAATTGCACACTCGACAAACTACATAAAGTGGAACAAAAGTAATGCCCCGTGGTCGTGTCCACCTCCCCTCCAGCCAGCGGCCAAGCAGGCCTAGGTCGCTGACGAGATGGCATTCCAAGAAAACCTTTTTTTTACATTTTTATTGTTCTTCTATCATTGTTTTTCCTTTTATTTTCTAGCCGGGGGCTCCGCCCGCCTCCTACCCTCGGGTCAAACTTAGATAATACCAGTTAAATGACCATAAATACAATTAATGACTAAAAATATAGCGGATGAATCTCGGAAAATGTCCAAATTTTGACATCGAACAAGTCTTAAACATAGACTCAAGAATAAAAATATGATTTTTTGAACATATTCTTGTCAAATTTTTAATGCACTTGTAGTTCAAATTTTAATTATATCCTTTAAATACCTAAAAATGAATTTAATGACTTGAATATAGCAAACAATCCTTAAAAACTGCCAAATATTGACATGGAACCTGTGATGCTACATGTTAGATGCAAAAAAAGTTTCAAGGTCAAGCGATGAACCAATTAACACTTTGCCTTCAAGCCCGACTTGTTTCCTTTCGAAACCATGATTCTTCTTTGGAGATGCTTCAGTTTCAAGCAGTCTATGTCACAATATTTGTGAAATACTCTCGAAATTCAACCACAACCTTCAGGGGTCATATCATTACACCATGTCATGTTTCATGGTGTCATGTCATGTTTCATGTTTTTCATATTTCGTTTGTATTTTTCAGAGATGAAAAACCCATAAGCTCCATGGTCCAGGTCGACTCTTTGCAAAGACCCTATCCCTATTTGCTGAGTAGAAGTTTTCCCATGGGGATAATAGTATGATGACATTATGAACGCCCTTTAGAACTAGAACCCCACCCTACGTTGTTACACACTAACGTGAACCAGTGATGGATTGTGGTACTCAATGTATAGCACGTAGGTGCCTATATTGTATTACTATGTTTTTTTTGCTATATTTTTCGAAAATTTGTAAGTGATTGCTTCATGTTCGGCAGGCTCAAGAGAACCATTAACCTAGGCGGTGGTGGACCTGTTATCGGTCTCGCTTGTTTGATGGACACACAAAGGTACCTGTCCTTATTTTCGTTTCATTTACAGACTGACTAAGAAGGTTGCTTCGCTGCATGCTCTCTTTCTGGAAAATATTGATATAATTCATCTCAGTAATTATCAACAATCAACCAAGCTTTCTAAATTGTTTTAAACATGCATGCATCTGTTATATTGGTGCCACAGTTTCCAACATTCTTATTTCCATTGTCAGCGATAGCAAACTTGTGATGAAGATTATCTTTGTCTTGTAGGGTTGTGATTGGACAAAACAATGCAATGTCTAGCATGGAAATCCTTAGTGACGGATCAATTCCGAAACGCGAAACCTTTTCTACACCTGATCCGACCTGGTTACCTACAAATGCTACCGACTTGCTTAGGGCGCACTATAGAGGGCAACGACGGCAGGAAAAGAAAGGAAAACAACCGGATACTGTCAGTCTAAGTACTGTGGAGCAGACACAACCATGGTCTCCACCCCATGTGGGCTGGCTCAAAGTAAACGTGGACGGTGTGTTTGATGGACATAGCGGAACGGGAGGTGTAGGAATTGTTGTCAGGGATCATCAGGGTGCAATTGTGCTAACTTCATGGTCATGGATCAAGCAAGCTACTGGCCCCGAGCAGGTTGAATCTGTTGCCTGCAGAGAGGGTCTTCGCCTCGCGGCTGAGTGGACACGCCTGCCCATAGTGTTGGAATCAGGCTGCCTGTCAATTGTGAATTGCCTCAAAAGCTCCGAGGTTCCTTATCCTGAAGATGCTTTCATCCTTAGGGAAGCCCAGCATTTTCGAGAGGTCCTACCTGAGTTAGATTATTGTCACGGAAGGAGAGAACAAAACATGGTAGCACATGAACTCGCACAGCTAGCTAAACGAACAAAGCATAGTGCAGTATGGCACCGTGTAGCCCCTACATGTGTGGTGAAATTGGTTGCTCACGATAGTAACTTTGGCCATGATAGGTAGTTTTAACTATGCCCAGGCTGAGATTATCATCAGGACCAACCATTTACTACACTTTGCTTGTTATTTCAAAGGGATAACCAAACAAACAGCAAGGGAAAGCTTGTATTTCTATCTCTTATTCATCTATTTTTTTATGAGCTATGTTATTCCTCTGTTTCTTCCAGAGCGGAGGAAGGAGAAAATGGGTCTGATCCCACACTGTCAGGACTGCTCTTTCATTCAGTTCTAATATATAATGAGTTTCGCTTAGGTACACCTGGATATTTTTGCCTTTTACTATTGATTAATCACTAATTGTCACTAAATCACGATTGGCCCTTTGCGATCAAACAGAATCCCATAAAAAAGGCATGTACTCTGGCACGTACGCATGCCTATTCTATTCGTAACCTGTCACACGATATGAACTTTTTTTTGCATGTTAATCCGTGTCTCATTAACAAAATAAAAATTCAGTTACAAGCCACGTAAACACCGACTGTTAGAAAGGCTAGAGAGGATTGGTGGAATAGTGAGATGTATTGCTTGAGCCTCGTGGGCATATATATAGGAGTACATGATCTACTTGGCGTACAAGACAAGTCAGAATACTTCCTAGTCTATCCTATATTTCCAATACAATCACGTTACTCAACATGCTCCCGCAATCACAACGGTAGCGACGCAGACGGTGAGACCGGAGAAGAATCCGAAGGCACACCGACGGACACCCCCCACAGTCGTAACGGTCGATGCATCGTGTAGTCGTGGCTGGAGTGGAAACCGACGAGATTTCTCAAGCAAGGTGGTAGCTTTTTGTGTCGTTGTCAAGGTAGCCGAGAGCATGGGTGGTGGAGCCGTGGTCAAGGTAGCCGTGCGACGAATGCCGTGGTCGATGTCGAGTCGGGGTAGCCGGTGTCGAGGAAGTCGTCGTGGAGCCGCAGGCGCAAGGAGACGCCGAGTTAGCATGGGCACAGTGGTCTCGAAGTAGGGGTGCGTCGAAGAGAAGACGGTGTTGACGAGGCGTCGCGCTGGGCGAAGGCACGCATCGGTGTTGCCAGCACCAGACATGCATAGACGAACGAAGAAGAAGTTTACGAGGCGCCGCACCAGGCTTGCCAGGCCCGGGATAAGGTCATGGACGAAGGCACGCATCGGTGTTGCCAGCACTGGGCGTGCGTAGACGGATGAAGAAGAAGTTGACGAGGCGGCGCACCAGGCCTACCAGGCCCGGGGACACGTTATGGACGAGGGACAAGGTAGGAGGGGAATCGATCTAGTATTCTCACGGTGGCAATTCAGTCTAGTACTAGCCGATTACAAGAATGGATCGGATAAGGGAAACTAGGGTTCGAGCCGCCGCTGCCGGTTTCGGTGATCCACTGGATGGTGAGGGAAAGCAGGGGCGATGCCTTAAGTAGTCGGAGCCGCTGGGCCGGGCTGGTTGTGCCATTCTGGGCCAAAGTAGTGCTGGTTGGCGCGTCGGGCGGGGCTGGGCCGGGCCTGAGTCTTGTTAGCCGGTGGGGACGAGCCGTTGCACCATGACCACCGCTCGTAATCCTCCACAAAACGGGTGAGAAAATAAAATGGGTGAATCGAATCGTAATAAGAGCTCAAATGATTAATGACCAATTCAAAGCGCTCAATGAAATCTGCTACAATGGATGTCTGCTTAATGGTGTAAAATTACCGAATGAGCAGTTGGTGGCGATCGTGATAGAAACGTGTAGTTAACAGTGCAGATAATGACTCCCAATCGAAGCTATTGAGCTTCTTTTGGACCGATTGCAGCCAAATGGTCGCGGCCCGTGAGAAATTGAGGGCGGCCATGGGAACCCAGAATGTTTTGTGAATACCTAACATGGAGAAGTACCGTTCACACATCGTTTTCCACATGTTCGGATTTTCGCCCGAAAATTAAGGAAACAAAATGGAAGGATGGGCTTGACCCAATGCCGCCAGCATCTGACTAGCATGAGCAAAAGGAGAAGATAAGAGCTCGATCTGACCGTTGGCCGGGAGTGGCGGTGGCGTCTGGAACGACACCCCCCCTCCCCCGCTGTAGGTGGAAATCGCCGTGGTCCTTAGACCCTTGAGGGGCGTCCTCATTGCCTTCCGCCAGGCCCGATTTGTCGGTGGGCAGCGCGGGCGGTGGCGCCATAGAACGCAGCGACGACGCGCCCCCGTTGTTGTCGAAGATGGGGTTTGCTAGCACCTGCTGCAGAGCGGTGACCGCGTCGCCCAGATCAGTGACACGGCGCTCCAGATCTGGCCGCCATGCGACGAGATCATCGAGACGGGAAGTGACCGCGGTGACGGCCGCGGTGTTGGCCTCCATCGTCGCCGTGAGCTTGTTGAGGTAGGCTTTCACCGCTGGATCCATGGCTTCGATCGTGCTGCGGCCGTGGCGAATCCCTCTTGTCTCGATGAGGTGAGCCAGATCGGGCGGAGGGAAGGGTGGATTTCTGGCGACTGATACCAGATGTTAGGGACAAGGTAGGAGGGGAATCGATCTAGTATTCTCACGGTGGCAATTCAGTCTAGTACAATCCGATTACAAGAATTGATCGGATAAGGGAAACTAGGGTTCGAGCCGCAGCCGCCGGTTTCGGTGATCCACTGGATGGTGAGGGAAAGCAGGGGCGATGCCTTAAGTAGTCGGAGCCGCTGGGCCGGGCTGGTTGTGCCATTCTGGGCCAAAGTAGCGCGGGTTGCCGCGTCGGGCGCGGCTGGGCCGGGCCTGAGTCTTGTCGGCCGGTGGGGACGAGCCGTCAGGGGTGCTAACATCCCCTCCTCCTTGAGACGAGGCTTGTTCCCAAGCCTCCGCATGAAGAAACCGAGCTTGCTATTTTTATTTTCCAAGCCGTCAGGAACTTTTTTTATTTTCCTCCGCATGAGGAAACCGAGCTAACATCCCCTCCTCCTTGAGACGAGGCTTGTCCCCAAGGCGTCAGGAACTTTTTTTGTTTTTTTTGTTTTCTTTGCTTATTGTTGCTATTTTTATTTTTTTCCAGTTTTTTTGTTTTGTTTTCTGCATTATTTATTTTCTTTTGTTTTTTGCTTTATTTTTTAAATTATTTTTGGTTTTAGTTTTAGAAAAATTATAAACTTTCTGTTAGTGCCATTAGTTTTCAAATTTGAAAACACTTTTTTATTTTTTTTATTTCTTTCTTGCTTTATTTATTTTATTTTGTTTCCACTTACAACAAAATACTTATTGTTGCTATTTTTATTTTTATTTTCCTGTTTTTTTGTTTTAATTTCTGCATTATTTATTTTATTTTGTTTTTTGCTTTATTTTTAAATTCTTTTTTCTTTTAGTTTTAGAAAAATTATAAATTTTCTGTTAGTGCCATTAGTTTTCAAATTTGAATACACTTTTTTTTGTTTTTTTGTTTTCTTTCTTGCTTTATTTATTTTATTTTGTTTCTACTTACAACAAAAAGTTTCAGAACCTAAAGTCTCATGACTGCCACATGATTATGACGCAACTTCTTCCGGTTGCATTGAGGAAAAGGGGACATCGTGGGAGTGGAGGGCAAGACAGACATGTCCGAAGATTATGAAAAGTTTCATGAAATTCCTCCCTTCAAAGTCAAGGCTGACCTAAGTATCCTGATAAATGATGAAGATTATCCATGGTTACGGCGCAATAAGGAAAGCACACAAGCGAAGAAAAATTGAAGACTTTCTCCACAACTATTATGATGATACCATGCCAACTTTCAACATTTTTGTAGTTCATTTGAAATGCATGTTGTAACAGACAAGTTTCCGTATGAAATCCTGATACTTCGAAAGAGGTTGTCCGTTTTGTACACAAAGTGCATCCAGTTTTTGCCGTAACCCTCTGAACTTTCTTGCATATGCTATGTGGATGAAATGATGATACCATGCCAAAATAAAAGAGAGGCGCAATGCTCACCTGCACGTTGCTTAGCTTCACGCCAACGTGCAGGTGAGCACTGCGCTTCTCCCTTCATCGTCTCTACATTCAGGGCTTATAAACCGCTGCGAGTGCCTCTCGCTTGGCGAGGTGGGACTAAAAAACAGCTGCTGAAAGAATCAACTAAAAAACTCTTTTACCGGTTCATGCCACGAACCGGTACTAAAAGGTGCTCGTGGGGCCCCAGCCTTAAAACCTGTACCAAATAAAATGCCTTTGTAACAGCCTTAGAACTGGTACTAAAGGAATCAACTAAAAAGCTTTTATAAACCTTTAGTATTATTGAAACTAAAATTATATAGAATTTTGTTACAAACTTTAATAGAAAAAAGAATTACCATAAAAGAAAATAAATAAGTAATTAGAATTTAGTTAAAAACATTAAAAGCAAAAAGAATTATCATAAAAGAAAATAAACAAGTAATTAGAATTTTGTTACAAACTTTAATAGCAAAAAGAATTATCATGAAAGAAAATAAATAAGTACTTATTGTTGCTATTTTTATTTTTTTTCCAGTTTTTTTGTTATGTTTTCTGCATTATTTAGCCGTTGGTCCCGGTTCGAGCCACCAACCGGGACCAATGGTGATGGGCCAGGAGCGAGGCTCATTGGTCCCAGTTCGTCCCACCAACCCGGGCCAAAAGGTCCAGACGAACCGGGACAAATGGCCCACATGGCCCGGCCGGCCCCCGGGGCTCACGAACTGGGTCCAATGCCCCCATGGATCCCGGTTCTTGACTGAACCGGGACTAATGGGATGACCCGGCCTGGACCTTTACCCCCTTTTCTACTAGTGTCGGAGCCGCTGGGTCGGGCTGGTTGTGCCATTCTAAGCCAAAGTAGCGCGGGTTGCCGCGTCGGGTGCGGCTGGGCCGGGCCTGAGTCTTCTCAGCCGGTGGGGACGAGCCGTCAGGGGCTCTAACAGGCACGCATCGGTGTTGCCAGCACCGGGCATGCGTAGACGAGGGACGTGCATGAGTTGTACGACATGTCGAAGAGGTCGGAGGGGCCAGCAGATAAGGACTCGACGACGGTTGCGGCGCCAACCAGCGCAGGGCCGATGTCGCCTACGGTTCTTGGGAGTAAACGAAGTGGTTGGGGTAGATGACGGAAATACTGGCGATGGGCTTGTGCTGGACGAAGGTGAAGGAGGTGGATGGGGGTGGCGGCGACTATGGGGGTAGCGGCGGCAGCGGCCAAAGAAGAGCGGCGGCAGCAGCGGCTAGGTTAGGAGCGCGAGGCTGTGCTCGAAGTAGGCAAAGAACCCTGACAGCATGACGAAGACTGGCGCGAACGGTTGTGTTCCCCCGCCAAAGGAGGCGTCATGGCGCATGCCACGGGAAGTCAACACGTGGGGACGGCGGTGGACAGCGGCCGCGGCGCTACGACCTGAAGGGGCGACACAGTGACGGCGGTAGATAGGGGCGACGGCGGGAAGACCTCGGGGCGGTGGCAGGGACCGCGGGCCACGGCGCTACGGCCTGAAGGGGCGGAGCAGCGGCGAAACTCGGGTCGGTGCAACCGCGGAAACTGTCTCGGGACGGCAGTGTGGACCGCGTGCCACGCTCGCTACGGCCCGACGGGGCGACACAACGGCGGCGCGAGTGTCGGTGCAGCCATGGGACGGCCTACAGCGGACGGCCTCGGGGCGGTGGGGGGCCGCGGGCATGGCACTATGGCCGAAAGGGCGACACAGCGGTGACACGGGTTGGTGCAGCCGGGAGAAGAACCATGGGGTGACGGCACTGCGGCCCGACGGGGCGAGGCAGCAGCAACCCATTGCTCAACCGGTAGAGGGCGCGCGCTGAACTCGGGTCGGTCTTCACGGGGCCTGCGGAGGCGCACGCAACTGACGGGCAAGGTCGGTCGCACGGCGTAGATGAGGGGAATCGTGGTGGCGGGCGGGTGATCAATACAATCGCGCGCGAGGTCGGGGATGCCGCTCTGGAGGCGAGGTGGCGGAGTAGTTCAAGATGAAGCCGGCGATGATGGACGGCGTGGAACGATGTGCGGACGAGCGTGTCAGCACCGGCATCCGGGTCACCAAAGCAGCGCTGGCGCCCGGGCAGCGAGGCCCGAGCGACCAGCGGAGCAGAGGCGCCCGAGCTCGAGGCAGCCGACGGGCATGACTCCTCCACGTTCCCGCCTCTGCTTCATAGTCATGATAAGGTCATCAATTTGACGAATTAAATATGTGTTATATGTCATGATAAGTATATCACTAGATTTCTACACGGATGTAGTTTCTAAATATATATTTTTTGTCACATATAATACATATTTAGATAGTTAAATCGTCAATCTAGAACTACGTGAATGACTTATTCAGCGAGACGGAGGTAGTACATTTATCGGCGTCAACTATTTCCTGTTCCCCTAGAGACAACTATTTCTGCCTACATCAACAAAGCACAAGAAATGAGGGATAAATAGTACGCAGCTGGGGAAGTTTTGAATTCTCGGTGTCCTTCTGGATTCTCTGCTACCTGTATCCTTCATACACACTGCACGAGGTCGTTGTAGCACGCGGAATCTGAAGCTTTGTTTTGTTTCATCCAACGGTATGCTGTTTAAGGCTTTAGCACTGTTTGTAACGCACTGGTTGAAATGTGTGCGCCTTGAAGATCGAGACGACACCGGCCAGCCACCAGCGCGAGATCTGAAGCCTAGAATTGTTTTTATTGTGCTGCTGCATAGGATGCTTTGCTTCGATAGAGGGAAAGTAAATTAACGGAAGCAGCCTGTGGAGACTCCATGCTAGTAGAACAATACACATCTCTCTTATCTTCAATTATAATTTGTATGCTGCAATGCCCTGGTACTACAGAGTATTGAAATGTTTCTTAGCTTGGTTTCTGAACAATACACATCTCTTATCTTCACTTCTAATGTATACAAAATTATTTGTACCATTGGTCCAGCTCTGGGTTATTGTTTGCTTGGCTGTACAATTGTCAATGCCTATGTAACTGTCCATATTTTTGCAGCTTTTTACTATGTTCAATGCTATCTGTGGTCAGGATATTTACAGATAAACTAATTTTTAACACATTGGAGAAGCAATTGACTTTCAGTTACAGTCAATGGTACCATTTTATTGTCCGCTGATGGCCCTCCCTTATGGAACACGATCGTGCTGTTTCTCATGGCAATGTTTGATGTTGTTTTCCTTTAAATATATTTACAAGGTTTGTAGGAGAATTGCATGGAATGTAACTTACAATTATGTCCATGTAATAAGCTATCTTGGTATTGAATTTGCTTCTATTGAACACATGTGAGTGGTCAAACTTACTTCACCCTGATCCCTACTACATACAAAAACTTACTCAAATATGTCAAAATTTCATCCTCAGCTACCACCTTTATGTCTTTATGTTCTGGTTCTAACACCAAGTACTGTGATTTTGTTCTGATCAGGCAACACCAGATCAGCACGTTAGTTGTGCGGAGGATCACTTCCTGCTCAAGTGGTTATGTGCAAAACTTGTCCAACTAGCGATGGATCTGTATGTGGGTGCCGCCACCACACCTGCACGCAGCCATCCTCGCCACTGATGCAGGTACCCTTCCTCCTAACACTCACCCCAGTTGTCCAGTAGCAGTCATGTCCTGCCATTGGTCCAGCAACACTGTTCTGACAGTGTAATTTCATGCAAAAAAACACCATGGTATTTTAGGATTAGAGCCATGTGGAATTACCAACTGAAACACAATGATGCATCAGCATATATAATATAGGTAGGCTACATCGCAGCTCTCTATTTCAATCTAGGTACCTTGAACAGCCTGTTTAAAAACAGCTAGCTAGTATTATTTCAGTTAAATAGTACTCATGGTTATAAACTGTAGAACAGAGTAAAAAGGCCACAATCCCATTAAAGGCGTCCATGGCCATTCCTTGCCTCCATTGTTTGAGCTTCCTGTTGTCTTCCACATCTTCACCAACTACTCATTGTTTTCTTCGAAGAAAAAAAACTCACTCATTCTCCTTTTTTTCTCCTCCCGGAGTCGACAACTCATTGTGCCTACACCAATTAATCAACTACGAGAAAGAGAGGGAGAAACAGTAAAGTGAGCAGCTGGAGAAGTCCCGAAACTCTGGGCGTTAACGTTCATTCACACAGCGCCCGCAATCTTAGGCTTTTTGTTTTGTCTCACCCAATGTCATGTTGCTGGATGCTTTAGCGCCATGAAGACTGCCATGGAACCGGCCGGCCACTAGCGTGAGATTTGAAGCCGGGTTTTTTTTCCAATAGTGTTGCTCCATAGGATGCTTGCTATACGATCACATCTTGTCACATATAATCTACAGTACAATTGAACGTTAGCAGACAGCTACGTTGGACGGAGCAAATAATATAATTACACTAGCAGATAGCTGCGTAGGACGGAGCTAATTAGGTACTCCCTCTATAAACTAATATAAAAGCGTTTAGATAACTAAAATAGTGATCTAAACACTCTTATATTAGTTTACGGAGGGAGTAGCTAGCAGGTGAAATTATTTACTTCAATTTGCATGTCTATCGGTACCTTTCTTGTTTGTTTATAGTGTTGCTCCATGGGATGCTTTACCAGCTCCATGAGACACAAGAAGTAAAGTAAGCAGTCTGGCTGATACGTATGCGCTCTCAAGTATGGCCGGCCGGCCACTAAGTAAGAAAAGTATTTGCTTTTGTAGTGTTGCGATTAGCTTAGCAGCCTGTATTTGTTTAACTACAGGCCAGCTGCTTGGGGGCAGCGAATTGGCTCACAAAGTGAAAATTCCTTATCAAGATTATCTCACGGCGGAGGCCAGGGAGGCATGAACGATCAGATTCGCCATATTTTGCATGCACTATTTGCCATATTCGCCATATTTTCCATATTTTGCTATGAGGCAGATGTAAACCCCTTTTCCAAAAATAATCTGCACTTAACGTTAGCAGACAACAACGTTGGATGGAGGTAACGAAGTAAGTACAGAACATAATGACGCTAGCAGGCAGCTGCACTAGCTAGATCGAATTAGCTAGCACAAAATAAAGGACTCGGGACCCAGGAACTAATTGATTTCTACGGAGTATGCACAAAATAAATAAAACAAAGGAAAACTAGGCGGCTATTTATGCAAATACTAAGACTCTAGCTTTTTGAAATGAAATTATTCAGGTGGGACGCATGTATACTTCATGGCCTCTTATAGCTTTTTCGATGAAGGGTGGACTTTATTAGCTCAAAATGGAGCATTAAGATAATACAAAACATAATGAGCACACATCCGGCCTCTTCATAGATAGGATGCACACAGCCAACACCAGCGCACACACACAAAAATACGCCGACAAATAGCAAAGTCAAATAAGACCAAAACTATACGTAGGTGAGGAAAAAAGAAACACAAAGGATCAGATCCGCCATTAGCAAACTACATCAATGACCATATCCGCACCGTCCATCTCATGACATCACAAAAATGACGAGATTCTTCAACAACAACGCCTTCAAGAAGGAACGAGCTCAAGCTTCGTCGTCATCGGATTCAACCACTCAAGGTCAGAACGTAGGTTTTCACCCTGAAGAATTAGACCGAGCATATCCGAGCAATGCCTTCAAGAAGGTAACGATGTAAAAGCATCGCCATTGCCAGGTATAACCAACCGGGGTCAGACCTAGGCTTTCGCCCCGGAGCTCAAGACTAGGTGCTCGAGAAGCACCACCATCAATGTCAGTTATGTGTTGTCACCACCACTTTTCCACGATCCCAGCAGCTGCATGCGATGTGAGACCGCAACCAACGCACAACCATCCCTTTGCGCCAAGCCACCGTCTATAGTTCGCAGCTCGCCGCCGAAGTTAACCACCGGATCTGGAGAGAGGAACCCTCACAAAGACCTTTCGATGATGGCCTCTTATAGCTAGCCAGAGGTATCTCTCTGTTTGATGGCCTCTTATGGCTTCCAGAAGAGATGAATATGGACTTTTGACACTTGTCAGACATTAAGCTCCCACATCACCACTCCCGTAAAGAAATATTAGAGCATTTAGATCACTAATTAAAAGTTAGCGATCTAAACGCTCTGATATTTCTTTACAAAGGGAGTACATACAAATAAGCTATCTGGATTATGCATATGTTGTGTGCCTAGCTTGTAGGAAGGGCATGCATGATTGATGGTCTCAGACGTACGTTAAGGATGCGAGTACAGAGTACTAAGATAATAATCTCTCTACCTTGCCAAACCTGCAGTATTGAGGACAGTGTCACCGGGGAACGGTGAGCCTTGAAGACCGCAACGGCACTGCTCACCCACCCGCCAGCGCGAATGGTTTATTTACCAGAGAAATGGTGCACTGTTTTGTTTTGTTTTGCCGACGCGCGGCTTTGTTTTCTTTCGCTCATCGGGATGCTTTAGCGATGTCACGTGCTGTCTGCCATGCACAGGTCGATTCGCACGCGGCTTGACGGGCACGGCGTGAGATCTGAAGCCGAGTATTGTTGATATAGTTTCGCTCTATATATATATATTGTTTGTTTAACTAATATTTCTTCCATCTGGATATTGAGCTGTCTTGTATTTTGGGTTAAATTGATCATAAAATACCGTTAGTGATTAGTTTGGCTCCATGCGTAGGATGCTTCATTAGTTATTACTAGCTCCATAAGAAACAGCAAATAAAGTAAACAGTCTGGCAGTTTGGTTGTGATTAGTGCATATGAAGTAAGTAGAATATTTGTTTTCATAGTGGTTGCGATCAGTTTGGCAGTCCACTTCATTTGGGCATATCGACTTTACTCACCAAGTGTGATCTGCCACCGGCCCGCCGCGCATGTTTCTATATTGCTGCTCCACGCGACGCTTTGCTGGCTGCGATTAGTTTACATAGTCATCAGACCCGTTGGTACCGTCGCTGCCATCTGCCATCAATCTATACTAGACCGGATTCGCGCCTTGGCGCCAGGGTGCCGGTCACAACGTTTTAACAAAGCATGTAACAATTTGTCGGTAGGAACCCAGGTATAGCATGTGCAGCCAATCAATTGTGTTAGAAGAAAAACATAATGAAACTGAAGATGAACATCAGGTTATAAGACAGAATCAAGCTCGGTGCTTTCATTTGAATAGAGATAAAATACAAGACCATACATTACTTTTTACGATAGAGAGATAGGAATCAATATCTAAAGTCTATACATGCCTTGTTCAGAGCAAAGTGAAAATAGCAACATGCCACCAGGTGCTACCTTCCATTACAAAGACGGCAACGGTAATCTAAACGCTATACATTTCCTATTCAGAAGAACATCAAAAGGGTAAACATGCTGCTTGGGCGATAGGAAACAAAATGTCGATGTTCGAGCTCCATTGCGTTAGCCACCTCAGTCTAGCGATGCTTGGCATCCTGTATAGCCACATCTTTCTTCAGATTTTGGAGCCTCTTAGAATAATGTTGCCCTGTCAAGGAAACAGTATATCAATACATATTGTGTTTCTTATTTTTATTGTGGTGTGAACGGAGGAAACAGGATGATGCACGACTACAAAACACTAACCTACAACCTGATTATCAATCAACTATATACTACTCAACTAAATCAGAGACGGATCTCCTTGGCACTAAGCTGTCGTAAAAGGTTTTTAGGGTCCCCACTTTATCATCAGCCTAAAAATAAAACATAAGGTGGAGGGGCAAGGGAAGGACTAAAATAAAAAGTAGTTACTTGTTAATGCATACTAGAAAGGCATTTTGCTGGTAAGGATCTCCTCTGCTCACAAAATCAAAATAAAAATATAGGAAACGCGCGTTGCAGGATAGATCAACTCAATATAGTAAGTTTAGATCAATAGCAATATTAGAAGAGCGAGACAGTCAGTTATACCAAAAGCAAGACAAGCCAAAAGTTCATGAGAAAGGGGAGATATATATTTAGTGGCAAAAGTAAGCCAAAACGATGGGTTCTCGTTAAGTAGATAATATAGTTGGGTTATTAGACAGCGAAAGCAAGCCAGAGCAGCGGATTAGATTGTTGGGGAACGTAGCAGAAATTCAAAATTTTCCTACGTGTCACCAAGATCTATCTATGGAGAGACTAGCAACGAGGGGAAGGAGAGTGCATCTACATACCCTTGTAGATCGCTAAGCGGAAGCGTTCAAGTGAACGGGGTTGATGGAGTCGTACTCGTCGTGATTCAAATCACCGATGATCAAGTGCCGAACGCACGGCACCTCCGCGTTCAACACACATACAGCCCGGTGACGTCTCCCAAGCCTTGATCCAGCAAGGAGAGAGGGAGAGGTTGAGGAAGACTCCATCCAGCAGCAGCACCACAGCGTGGTGGTGGTGGAGGAGCGTGGCAATCCTGCAGGGCTTCGCCAAGCACCGCGGGAGAGGAGGAGTACTTGTGAGAGGGGGAGGGCTGCACCAGAACTTCGTCTTTAGCTCCCATGCGCCTCCCCACTATATATAGGGGTGGAGGGGCTGGTTTCTTGCCCTCCAAGTGTAGGGTTTCGTAGTAATTTCAAAAAATTTCCTACGCACACACAGGATCATGTGATGCATAGCAACGAGGGGAGAGTATTGTCTACGTACCCAACGCAGACCGACTGCGGAAGCGATGACACGACGTAGAGGAAGTAGTCGTACGTCTTCTCGATCCAACCGATCAAGCACCGAAACTACGGCACCTCCGAGTTCGAGCACACGTTCAGCTCGATGACGATCCCCGGACTCCGATCCAGCAAAGTGTCGGGGAAGAGTTTCGTCAGCACGACGGCGTGGTGACGATCTTGATGAACTACAGCAGCAGGGCTTCGCCTAAACTCCGCTACAGTATTATCGAGGAATATGGTGGCAGGGGGCACCGCACACGGCTAAGGAATAGATCACGTGGATCAACTTGTGTCAACTTGTGTGTTTAGAGGTGCCCCTGCCTCCGTATATAAAGGAGGAGAGGAGGGGAGGCTGGCCGGCCAAGGGGGGGGAGGCGCAGGAGAGTCCTACTCCCTCTGGGAGTAGGATTCCCCCTCCAATCCTAGTCCAACTAGGATTCCTCGGAGGGGAAAAGAGGAGGAGGGGGCCGGCCACCTCTCCTAGTCCTAATAGGACTAGGGGAAGGGGGGGGGCGCGCAGCCCATCTAGGGCAGCCCCTTCTCTTTTCCACTAAGGCCCACTATGGCCCAAATAGCTCCCGGGGAGTTCCGGTAACCCTCCCGGTATTCCGGTAAAATCCCGATTTCACCCGGAACACTTCCGATATCCAAATATAGGCTTCCAATATATCAATCTTTACGTCTCGACCATTTCGAGACTCCTCGTCATGTCCGTGATCACATCCGGGACTCCGAACAACCTTCGGTACATCAAAATGCATAAACTCATAATATAACTGTCATCGTAACCTTAAGCGTGCGGACCCTACGGGTTCGAGAACAATGTAGACATGACCGAGACACGTCTCTGGTCAATAACCAATAGCGGGACCTGGATGCCCATATTGGCTCCTACATATTCTACGAAGATCTTTATCGGTCAGACCGCATAACAACATACGTTGTACCCTTTGTCATCGGTATGTTACTTGCCCGAGATTCGATCGTCGGTATCCAATACCTAGTTCAATCTCGTTACCGGCAAGTCTCTTTACTCGTTCCGTAATACATCATCTCACAACTAACATATTAGTTGTAATGCTTGCAAGGCTTATGTGATGTGTATTACCGAGAGGGCACAGAGATACCTCTCCGACAATCGGAGTGACAAATCCTAATCTCGAAATACGCCAACCCAACATCGACCATTGGAGACACCTGTAGTACTCCTTTATGATCACCCAGTTACGTTGTGACGTTTGGTAGTACCCAAAGTGTTCCTCCGGTAAACGGGAGTTGCATAATCTCATAGTCATAGGAACATGTATAAGTCATGAAGAAAGCAATAGCAACATACTAAACGATCAGGTGCTAAGCTAATGGAATGGGTCATGTCAATCAGATCATTCTGCTAATGATGTGACCTCGTTAATCGAATAACAACTCATTGTTCATGGTTAGGAAACATAACCATCTTTGATTAACGAGCTAGTCAAGTAGAGGCATACTAGTGACACTTTGTTTGTCTATGTATTCACACATGTATTATGTTTCCGGTAAATACACTTCTAGCATGAATAATAAACATTTATCATGATTATAAGGAAATAAATAATAACTTTATTATTGCCTCTAGGGCATATTTCCTTCAGTCTCCCACTTGCACTAGAGTCAATAATCTAGATTACACTGTAATGATTCTAACACCCATGGAGCCTTGGTGCTGATCATGTTTTGCTCGTGGAAGAGGCTTAGTCAATGGGTCTGCAACATTCAGATCCGTATGTATCTTGCAAATCTCTATGTCTCCCACCTGGACTAGATCCCGGATGGAGTTGAAGCGTCTCTTGATGTGTTTGGTCCTTTTGTGAAATCTGGATTCCTTTGCCAAGGCAATTGCACTAGTATTGTCACAAAAGATTTTCATTTGACCCGATGCACTAGGTATGACACCTAGATCGGATATGAACTCCTTCATCCAGACTCCTTCATTTGCTGCTTCCGAAGCAGCTATGTATTCCGCTTCACATGTAGATCCCGCTACAACGCTTTGTTTAGAACTGCACCAACTGACAGCTCCACCGTTTAATGTAAACACGTATCCGGTTTGCGATTTAGAATCGTCCGGATCAGTGTCAAAGCTTGCATCAACGTAACCTTTTACGGTGAGCTCTTTGTCACCTCCATATACGAGAAACATATCCTTAGTCCTTTTCAGGTATTTCAGGATGTTCTTGACCGCTGTCCAGTGATCCACTCCTGGATTACTTTGGTACCTCCCCGCTAAACTTATAGCAAGGCACACATCAGGTCTGGTACACAGCATTGCATACATGATAGTGCCTATGGCTGATGCATAGGGAACATCTTTCATATTCTCTCTATCTTCTGCAGTGGTCGGGCATTGAGTCTTACTCAACTTCACACCTTGTAACACAGGCAAGAATCCTTTCTTTGCTTGATCCATTTTGAATTTCTTCAAAATTTTATCAAGGTATGTGCTTTGTGAAAGTCCAATTAAGCGTCTTGATCTATCTCTATAGATCTTAATGCCTAATATGTAAGCAGCTTCACCGAGGTCTTTCATCGAAAAACTTTTATTCAAGTATCCCTTTATGCTATCCAGAAATTCTATATCATTTCCAATTAGTAATATGTCATCCACATATAATATCAGAAATGCTACAGAGCTCCCACTCACTTTCTTGTAAATACAGGCTTCTCTGAAAGTCTGTATAAAACCAAATGCTTTGATCACACTATCAAAACGTTTATTCCAACTCCGAGAGGCTTGCACCAGTCCATAAATGGATCGCTGGAGCTTGCACACTTTGTTAGCTCCCTTTGGATCGACAAAACCTTCTAGTTGCATCATATACAACTCTTCTTCCAGAAATCCATTCAGGAATGCAGTTTTGACACCCATCTGCCAAATTTCATAATCATATAATGCGGCAATTGCTAATATGATTCGGACGGACTTAAGCATCGCTACGGGTGAGAAGGTCTCATCGTAGTCAATCCCTTGAACTTGCCGAAAACCTTTTGCGACAAGTCGAGCTTTGTAGACAGTAACATTACCATCAGCGTCAGTCTTCTTCTTAAAAATCCATTTATTCTCAATTGCTTGCCGATCATCGGGCAAGTCAACCAAAGTCCATACTTTGTTCTCATACATGGATCCCATCTCAGATTTCATGGCTTCAAGCCACTTTGCGGAATCTGGGCTCACCATCGCTTCTTCATAGTTCGTAGGTTCATCATGATCTAGTAGCATGACCTCCAGAACAGGATTACCGTACCACTCTGGTGCGGATCTTACTCTGGTTGATCTACGAGGTTTAGTAGTATCTTGATCTGAAGTTTCATGATCATTATCATTGGCTTCCTCACTAACTGGTGTAGGTGTCACTGAAACAGTTTTCTGTGATGAACTACTTTCCAGTAAGGGAGCAGGTACAGTTACCTCGTCAAGTTCTACTTTCCTCCCACTCACTTCTTTCGAGAGAAACTCCTTCTCTAGAAATGATCCATTCTTAGCAACGAATGTCTTGCCTTCGGATCTGTGATAGAAGGTGTACCCAACAGTTTCCTTTGGGTATCCTATGAAGACACATTTCTCCGATTTGGGTTCGAGCTTATCAGGTTGAAGCTTTTTCACATAAGCATCGCAGCCCCAAACTTTAAGAAACGACAACTTTGGTTTCTTGCCAAACCACAGTTCATAAGGCGTCGTCTCAACGGATTTTGATGGTGCCCTATTTAACGTGAATGCGGCCGTCTCTAAAGCATATCCCCAAAATGATAGCGGTAAATCAGTAAGAGACATCATAGATCGCACTATATCTAGTAAAGTACGATTACGACGTTCGGACACACCATTACGCTGTGGTGTTCCGGGTGGCGTGAGTTGCGAAACTATTCCACAGTTTTTCAAATGTACACCAAACTCGTAACTCAAATATTCTCCTCCACGATCAGATCGTAGGAACTTTATTTTCTTGTTACGATGATTTTCAACTTCACTCTGAAATTCTTTGAACTTTTCAAATGTTTCAGACTTATGTTTTATTAAGTAGATATACCCATATCTGCTTAAATCATCTGTGAAGGTGAGAAAATAACGATATCCGCCACGAGCCTCAATATTCATCGGGCCACATACATCGGTATGTATGATTTCCAACAAATCTGTTGCTCTCTCCATAGTACCGGAGAACGGTGTTTTAGTCATCTTGTCCATGAGGCACGGTTCGCAAGTACCAAGTGATTCATAATCAAGTGGTTCCAAAAGTCCATCAGCATGGAGTTTCTTCATGCGCTTTATACCGATATGACCTAAACGACAGTGCCACAAATAAGTTGCACTTTCATTATCAACTCTGCATCTTTTGGCTTCAACATTATGAATATGTGTATTACTACTATCGAGATTCAATAAGAATAGACCACTCTTCAAGGGTGCATGACCATAAAAGATATTACTCATATAAATAGAACAACCATTATTCTCTGATTTAAATGAATAACCGTCTCGCAGTAAACAAGATCCAGATATAATGTTCATGCTCAACGCTGGCACCAAATAACAATTACTTAGGTCTAATATTAATCCCGAAGGTAGATGTAGAGGTAGCGTGCCGACTGCGATCACATCGACTTTGGAACCGTTTCCCACGCGCATCGTCACCTCGTCCTTTGCCAGTGCCCGCTTATTCCGTAGTCCCTGTTTCGAGTTGCAAGTATTAGCAACAGACCAATATCAAATACCCAGGTGCTACTGCGAGCTCTAGTAAGGTACACATCAATAACATGTATATCACATATACCTTTGTTCACCTTGCCATCCTTCTTATCCGCCAAATACTTGGGGCAGTTCCGCTTCCAGTGACCAGTCTGCTTGCAGTAGAAGCACTCAGTTTCAGGCTTAGGTCCAGACTTGTGTTTCTTCTCTTGAGAAGCAACTTGCTTGCCGTTCTTCTTGAAGTTCCCCTTTTTCTTCCCTTTGCCCTTTTTCTTGAAACTAGTGGTCTTGTTAACCATCAACACTTGATGCTCCTTCTTGATTTCTACCTCCGCAGCTTTCAGCATTGCGAAGAGCTCGGGAATAGTCTTGTTCATCCCTTGCATATTATAGTTCATCACGAAGCTCTTGTAGCTTGGTGGCAGTGATTGGAGAATTCTGTCAATAACACAATCATCCGGAAGATTAACTCCCAATTGAATCAAGTGATTATTATACCCAGACATTTTGAGTATATGCTCACTGACAGAACTGTTCTCCTCCATCTTGCAGCTATAGAACTTATTGGAGACTTCATATCTCTCAATTCGGGCATTTGCTTGAAATATTAACTTCAACTCCTGGAACATCTCATATGCTCCATGACGTTCAAAACGTCGTTGAAGTCCCGATTCTAAGCCGTAAAGCGTGGCACACTGAACTATCGAGTAGTCATCAGCTTTGCTCTGCCAGACGTTCATAACATCTGGTGTTGCTCCAGCAGCAGGCCTGGCACCCAGCGGTGCTTCCAGGACGTAATTTTTCTGTGCAGCAATGAGGATAATCCTCAAGTTACGGACCCAGTCCGTGTAATTGCTACCATCATCTTTCAACTTTGCTTTCTCAAGGAACGCATTAAAATTCAACGGAACAACAACACGAGCCATCTATCTACAATCAACATAAACAAGCAAGATACTATCAGGTACTAAGTTCATGATAAATTTAAGTTCAATTAATCATATTATTTAAGAACTCCCACTTAGATAGACATCCCTCTAATCCTCTAAGTGATTACGTGATCCAAATCAACTAAACCATGACCTATCATCACGTGAGATGGAGTAGTTTTCAATGGTGAACATCGTTATGTTGATCATATCTACTATATGATTCACGCTCGACCTTTCGGTCTCCGTGTTCCGAGGCCATATCTGCATATGCTAGGCTCGTCAAGTTTAACCTGAGTATTCTGCGTGTGCAAAACTGGCTTGCACCCGTTGTAGATGGACGTAGAGCTTATCACACCCGATCATCACGTGGTGTCTGGGCACGACGAACTTTGGCAACGGTGCATACTCAGGGAGAACACTTCTTGATAATTTAGTGAGAGATCATCTTATAATGCTACCGTCAATCAAAGCAAGATAAGATGCATAAAAAGATAAACATCACATGCAATCAATATAAGTGATATGATATGGTCATCATCATCTTGTGCTTGTGATCTCCATCTCCGAAGCACCGTCATGATCACCATCGACACCGGCGCGACACCTTGATCTCCATTGTAGCATCATTGTTGTCTCGCCAATCTTATGCTTCCACGACTATCACTACCATTTAGTAATAAAGTAAAGCATTACATCGCGATTGCATTGCATACAATAAAGCGACAACCATATGGCTCCTGCCAGTTGCCGATAACTCGGTTACAAAACATGATCATCTCATACAATAAAATTCAGCATCATGCCTTGACCATATCACATCACAACATGCCCTGCAAAAACAAGTTAGACGTCCTCTACTTTGTTGTTGCATGTTTTACATGGCTGCTACGGGCTTAAGTAAGAACCAATCTCACCTACGCATCAAAACCACAATGATAGTTTGTCAAATAGACTCCGTTTTAACCTTCGCAAGGACTGGGCGTAGCCATACTTGGTTCAACTAAAGTTGGAGAGACAGTCGCCCGCAAGCCATCTCTGTGCAAAGCACGTCGAGGGAACCGGTCTCGCGTAAGCGTACGCGTAAGGTTGGTCCGGGTCGTCTCGTCCAACAATACCACCGAACCAAAGTATGACATGCTGGTAGGCAGTATGACTTGTATCGTCCACAACTCACTTGTGTTCTACTCGTGCATATAACATCAACATAAATAACCTAGGCTCGGATGCCACTGTAGGGTTTCGTAGTAATTTCAAAAATTTTCCTACGCACACACAGGATCATGTGATGCATAGCAACGAGGGGAGAGTATTGTCTACGTACCCAACGCAGACCGACTGCGGAAGCGATGACACGACGTAGAGGAAGTAGTCGTACGTCTTCTCGATCCAACCGATCAAGCACCGAAACTACGGCACCTCCGAGTTCGAGCACACGTTCAGCTCGATGACGATCCCCGGACTCCGATCCAGCAAAGTGTCGGGGAAGAGTTTCGTCAGCACGACGGCGTGGTGACGATCTTGATGAACTACAGCAGCAGGGCTTCGCCTAAACTCCGCTACAGTATTATCGAGGAATATGGTGGCAGGGGGCACCGCACACGGCTAAGGAATAGATCACGTGGATCAACTTGTGTCAAATTGTGTGTTTAGAGGTGCCCCTGCCTCCGTATATAAAGGAGGAGAGGAGGGGAGGCTGGCCGGCCAAGGGGGGGAGGCGCAGGAGAGTCCTACTCCCTCTGGGAGTAGGATTCCCCCTCCAATCCTAGTCCAACTAGGATTCCTCGGAGGGGAAAAGAGGAGGAGGGGGCCGGCCACCTCTCCTAGTCCTAATAGGACTAGGGGAAGGGGGGGGGGCGCAGCCCATCTAGGGCAGCCCCTTCTCTTTTCCACTAAGGCCCACTATGGCCCAAATAGCTCCCGGGGGGTTCTGGTAACCCTCCCGGTATTCCGGTAAAATCCCGATTTCACCCGGAACACTTCCGATATCCAAATATAGGCTTCCAATATATCAATCTTTACGTCTCGACCATTTCGAGACTCCTCGTCATGTCCGTGATCACATCCGGGACTCCGAACAACCTTCGGTACATCAAAATGCATAAACTCATAATATAACTGTCATCGTAACCTTAAGCGTGCGGACCCTACGGGTTCGAGAACAATGTAGACATGACCGAGACACGTCTCTGGTCAATAACCAATAGCGGGACCTGGATGCCCATATTGGCTCCTACATATTCTACGAAGATCTTTATCGGTCAGACCGCATAACAACATACGTTGTTCCCTTTGTCATCGGTATGTTACTTGCCCGAGATTCGATCGTCGGTATCCAATACCTAGTTCAATCTCGTTACCGGCAAGTCTCTTTACTCGTTCCGTAATACATCATCTCACAACTAACATATTAGTTGTAATGCTTGCAAGGCTTATGTGATGTGTATTACCGAGAGGGCCCAGAGATACCTCTCCGACAATCGGAGTGACAAATCCTAATCTCGAAATACACCAACCCAATATCGACCATTGGAGACACCTGTAGTACTCCTTTATGATCACCCAGTTACGTTGTGACGTTTGGTAGTACCCAAAGTGTTCCTCCGGTAAACGGGAGTTGCATAATCTCATAGTCATAGGAACATGTATAAGTCATGAAGAAAGCAATAGCAACATACTAAACGATCGGGTGCTAAGCTAATGGAATGGGTCATGTCAATCAGATCATTCTGCTAATGATGTGACCTCGTTAATCAAATAACAACTCATTGTTCATGGTTAAGAAACATAACCATCTTTGATTAACGATCTAGTCAAGTAGAGGCATACTAGTGACACTTTGTTTGTCTATGTATTCACACATGTATTATGTTTCCGGTAAATACACTTCTAGCATGAATAATAAACATTTATCATGATTATAAGGAAATAAATAATAACTTTATTATTGCCTCTAGGGCATATTTCCTTCACCAAGTCCATTGGGGCGTTGGCCAAGGTGGGAGGAAAGAAATCTCATTATTTCCTTCCCCACCGATTGTTATCCCCCCTTTTTAGGGATCTTGATCTTATCCCTTCGGGATATGATCTTATTCCTTCTAAGGGGGGATCTTGTTGCGCCTTGACCAGGGGTGTGGGGCCTTGCCCCCACTACCCACGTTCATGTGGGTCCCCCCATGCAGGTGGGCCCCACTCCGGAACCTTCTAGAACCTTCCCGGTACAATACCGAAAAAACCTGAACATTTTCCGGTGGCCAAAATAGGACTTCCCATATATAAATCTTTACCTCCGGACCATTCCAGAACTCCTCGTGATGTCCGGGATCTCATCCGGGACTCCGAACAACATTCGGTAACCACATACAAACTTCCTTTATAACCCTAGCGTCATCGAACCTTAAGTGTGTAGACCCTACGGGTTCGGGAGACATGTAGACATGACCGAGACGTTCTCCGGTCAATAACCAACAGCGGGATCTGGATACCCATGTTGGCTCCCACATGTTCCACGATGATCTCATCGGATGAACCACGATGTCAAGGACTCAGTCGATCCCGTATACAATTCCCTTTGTCTAGCGGTATGTTACTTGCCCGAGATTCGATCGTCGGTATCCAATACCTTGTTCAATCTCGTTACCGGCAAGTCACTTTACTCGTTCCGTAACACATCATCCCGTGATCAACTCCTTGGTCACATTGCGCATATGATGATGTCCTACCGAGTGGGCCCAGAGATACCTCTCCGTTTACACGGAGTGACAAATCCCAGTCTCGATCCGCATAAAACAATAGATACTTTTGGAGATACCTGTAGTGCACCTTTATAGTCACCCAATTACGTTGTGACGTTTGATACACCCAAAGCACTCCTACGGTATCCAGGAGTTACACGCTCTCATGGTCAAAGGAAGAGATACTTGACATTGGCAAAGCTCTAGCAAACGAACTACACGATCTTTGTGCTAGGCTTAGGATTGGGTCTTGTCCATCACATCATTCTCCTAATGATGTGATCCCGTTATCAACGACATCCAATGTCCATAGCCAGGAAACCATGACTATCTGTTGATCACAACGAGCTAGTCAACTAGAGGCTCACTAGGGACATATTGTGATCTATGTATTCACACGTGTATTACGATTTCCGGATAATACAGTTATAGCATGAATAAAAGACTATTATCATGAACAAAGAAATATAATAATAACTTATTTATTATTGCCTCTAGGGCATATTTCCAACAGTCTCCCACTTGCACTAGAGTCAATAATCTAGTTCACATCACCATGTGATTAACACTGACAGGTCACATCACCATGTGACCAACATCCAAAGAGTTTTGGGTTTGATCATGTTGCTTGTGAGAGAGGTTTTAGTCAACGGGTCTGAACCTTTCAGATCCGTGTGTGCTTTACAAATCTCTATGTCATCTCCTAGATGCAGCTACCACGCTCTATTTGGAGCTATTCCAAATAACTGTTCCACTTGGAGCTATTCTAAATTGTTGCCCCATAATACGTATCCGGTATCTCTACTTGGAGCTATCCGGATAGGTGTTAAGCTTGCATCGACGTAACCTTTACGACGACCTCTTTTACCACCTCCATGAAAATTCCTTAGTCCACTAGTTACTAAGGATAACTTTGACCGCTGTCTGTGACCCATTCTTGGATCACTCTTGTACCCCTTGACTAACTCATGGCAAGGCACACTTCAGGTGCGGTACACAGCATAGCATACTATAGAGCCTATGTCTTAAGCATAGGAGACGACCTTCGTCCTTTCTCTCTATTCTGCCGTGGTCGAGCTTTAAGTCTTAAATTCGTACCTTACAACTCAGGCAAGAACTCCTTCTTTCACTGGTCCATCTTGAACACCTTCAAGATCATGTCAAGGTATGTGCTCATTTGAAAGTATTATTAAGCATTTTGATCTATCCTTATAGATCTTGATGCTCAATGTTCAAGTAGCTTAATCCAGGCTTTCCATTGAAAAACACTTTCAAAATAACCCTATATGCTTTCCAGAAATTCTACGTCATTTCTGATCAACAATATGTCAACAACATATACTCATCAAAAATTCTATAGTGCTCCCACTCACTTCTTTGGAAATACAAGTTTCTCATAAACTTTGTACAAACCCAAAATCTTTGATCATCATCAAAGCATACATTCCAACTCCGAGATGCTCACTCCAGTCCTTAGAAGGATTGCTGGAGCTTTGCATACTTATTAGCATCTTTCGGGATTGACAAAACCTTTCGGTTGTATCACATACAACCTTTCCTCAAGAAAATCGTCGAGGAAACAATGTTCTGACATCCTATCTGCAAGATTTCATAAATAATGCAGTAATCGCTAATATAATTCCAACAGACTCTTAGCATCGCTACGAGTGAGAAAATCTCATCGTAGTCAACTCCTTGAACTTGTCGGAAAACATCTTAACAACAAGTCGAGCTTTCTTAATGGTGACATTTACCATCATTGTCTTTCTTCCTTTTGAAATCCATCTGTACTCATTAGCCTTACGACCATCGAGCCGTTCTGCCAAAGTCTACACTTTGTTTTCATACATGGATCCTCTCTCGAATTTTATGGCCTCAAGCCATTTATCGGAATCCGGGCCCACCATCGCTTCTCCATAGCTCGTAGTTTCATTGTTGTCTAGCAACATGACTTCCAAGACAGGATTACCGTACTACTCTGAAGTAGTACCTATCCTTGTCACCCTACGAGGTACGGCAGTGATTTGATCCGAAACTTCATGATCAATATCATAAGCTTCCACTTCAATTGGTGTAGGTGCCACGGGAACAACTTCCTGTGCCCTGCTACACACTGGTTGAAGTGATGGTTCAATAACCTCATCAAGTCTCCACCATCCTCCCACTCAACTCTTTCGAGAGAAACCTTTCCTCGAGAAAGGACCCGATTCTAGAAACAATTCATATTGCTTTCGGATCTGAATTAGGAGGTATACCCAACTGTTTTGGGTGTCCTATGAAGATGTATTTTATCCGCTTTGGGTTCGAGCTTATCAATCCTGAAACTTTTTCACATAAGCGTCACAGCCCCAAACTTTTAAGAAACGACAACTTAGGTTTCTCCAAACGGTGTCGTCTCAACGAAATTACGTGGTGCCCTATTTAAAGTGAATGTGGTTGTCTCTAATGCCTAACCCATGAACGATAGTGGTAATTCGATAAGAGAAATCATGGTACGCATCATATCCAATAGGGTGCAACTATGATGTTCGGACATACCATCACACTATGGTGTTCCAGGTGGTATTAATTGTGAAACAATTTCCACAATGTCTTAATTGTGTGCCAAAACTCGTAACTCAGATATTCATCTCTATGATCATATCATAGACATTTTATCCTCTTGTCACAATGATCTTCTACTTCACTCTGAAATTACTTGAACCATTCAATAATTCAGACTTGTGTTTCATCAAGAAAATATTCTCAACATCTACTTGAATCATCTGTGAAGTAAGAACATAACGATATTCACTGCATGCCTCAGCACTCATTGGACTGCACACATCAAAATGTGTTGCTTCCAACAAGTTGCTATCTTGTTCCATTTTACTGAAACCGAGGCTTTTCAGTCATCTTGCCTATGTGGTATGATTTGCATATCTCAAGTGATTCAAAATCAAGTGAGTTCAAACGGTCCATTTGCATGGAGTTTCTTCATGCATATATACCAATAGACATGGTTCGCATGTCTCAAACTTTTCAAAAACGATTGAGTCCAAAGATCCATCAACATGGAGCTTCTTCATGCGTTTTATACCATTATGACTTACATGGCAGTGCCACAAGTAAGTGGTACTATCATTACTATCTTATATCTTTTGGCATGAACATGTGTATCACTACGATCGAGATTCAATAAACCATTCATTTTAGGTGTAAGACCATTGAAGGTATTATTCAAATAAACAGAGTAACCATTATTCTCCTTAAATGAATAACCGTATTGCGATAGACATAATCCAATCATGTCTATGCTCAACCCAAACACCAATCTCGATGGTAGAGGGAGCGTGTGATGCTTGATCATATCAACATTGGAAACACTTCCAACACATATCGTCATCTCACGTTTAGCTAGTCTCCGTTTATTCCGTAGCTTTTATTTCGAGTTACTAACACTTAGCAACCGAACCGGTATCTAATACCCTGGTGCTACTAGGAGTACTAGTAAAGTACACATTAACATAATGTATATCCAATATACTTCTATCGACCTTGCCAGCCTTCTCATCTACCAAGTATCTAGGGTAATTCTGCTCCAGTGGTTGTTCCCCTTATTACTGAAGCACTTAGTCTCGGGTTTGGGTTCAACCTTGGGTTTCTTCACTAGAGCAGCAGCTGATTTGCCGTTTCATGAAGTATCCCTTCTAGCCCTTGCCCTTCTTGAAACTAGTGGTTTCACCAACCATCAACAATTGATGCTCCTTCTTGATTTCTACTTTCGCGGTGTCAAACATCGTGACTACCTCAAGGATCATCATATCTATCCCTGATATGTTATAGTTCATCACAAAGCTCTAGGAGCTTGGTGGCAATGACTTTGGAGAAACATCACTATCTCATATGGAAGATCAACTCCCACTCGATTCAAGTGATTGTTGCACTCAGACAATCTGAGCACAAGCTCAACGATTGAGCTTTTCTCCGTTAGTTTGAAGGCTAAGAAAATTGTCGGAGGTCTTATACCTCTTGACGTGGGCACGAGCCTGAAATCCCAATTTCAGCCCTCGAAACATCTCATATGTTCCGCGACATTTCGAAAACGTCTTTGGTGCCTCAACTCTAAACCGTTTAACTGAACTATCACGTAGTTATCAAAACGTGTATGTCCGATGTTCACAACATCCACAGACGAGGTTTGGGGTTCAGCACACTGAGCGGTGCATTAAGGACATAAGCTTTCTACTGTCCTCATAATCGCTACTGTCAACTTTCAACTATATTTTCTCTAGGAACATGTCTAAAACAGTAGAACTAAAGCGCGAGCTACGACATAATTTGCAAAAGGTCTTTTGACTATGTTCAAGATAATTAAGTTCATCTTATGAACTCCCACTCAGATAGACATCCCTCTGGTCATCTAAGTGATTACATGATCCGAGTCAACTAGGCCGTGTCCGATCATCACGTGAGACGGACTAGTCATCATCGGTGAACATCTTCATGTTGATCGTATCTGCTATACGACTCATGCTCGACCTTTCGGTCTTCGTGTTCCGAGGCCATGTCTGCACATGCTAGGCTCGTCAAGTTAACCCTAAGTGTTTTTGCTGTGTAAAACTGTCTTACACCCGTTGTATGTGAACGTAAGAATCCGTCACACCCGATCATCACGTGGTGCTTAGAAGCGACGAACTGTAGCAACGGTGCACAGTTAGGGGAGAACACTTCTTGAAATTTTGTAAGGGATCATCTTATTTACTACCGTCGTCCTAAGTAAACAAGATGCATAAACATGATAAACATCACATGCAATCAAATAGTGACATGATATGGCCAATATCATTTTGCTCCTTTTGATCTCCATCTTCGGGGCTCCGTGATCATCATCGTCACCGGCATGACACCATGATCTCCATCATCATGATCTCCATCATCGTGTCTTCATGAAGTTGTCTCGCCAACTATTACTTCTACTACTATGGCTACTGGTTAGAAATAAAGTAAAGTAATTACATGGCGTTGTTCAATGACACGCAGGTCATACAATAAATAAAGACAACTCCTATGGCTCCTGCCGGTTGTCATACTCATCGACATGCAAGTCGTGAATCCTATTACAAGAACATGATCAATCTCATACATCACATATCATTCATCACATTCTTCTTGGCCATATCACATCACAAAGCATACCCTGCAAAAACAAGTTAGACGTCCTCTAATTTTTGTTGCATGTTTTACGTGGCTGCTATGGGTTTCTAGCAAGAACGTTTCTTACCTACGCAAAACCACAACGTGATATGCCAATTGCTATTTACCCTTCATAAGGACCCTTTTCATTGAATCCGTTCCGACTAAAGTGGGAGAGACTGGCACCCGCTAGCCACCTTATGCACCAAGTGCATGTCAATCGGTGGAACCTGTCTCACGTAAGAGTACGTGTAAGGTTGGTCCGGGCCGCTTCATCCCACAATACCGTCGAAACAAGATTGAACTAGTAACGGTAAGCATATTGAACAACATCAACGCCCACAACTACTTTGTGTTCTACTCGTGCAAAGAATCTACGCAATAGACCTAGCTCTGATACCACTATTGGGGAACGTAGCAGAAATTCAAAATTTTCCTACGTGTCACCAAGATCTATCTATGGAGAGACTAGCAACGAGGGGAAGGAGAGTGCATCTACATACCCTTGTAGATCGTTAAGCGGAAGCGTTCAAGTGAACGGGGTTGATGGAGTCGTACTCGCCGTGATTCAAATCACCGATGATCAAGTGCCGAACGCACGGCACCTCCGCGTTCAACACACATACAGCCCGGTGACGTCTCCCAAGCCTTGATCCAGCAAGGAGAGAGGGAGAGGTTGAGGAAGACTACATCCAGCAGCAGCACAACGGCGTGGTGGTGGTGGAGGAGCGTGGCAATCCTGCAGGGCTTCGCCAAGCACCGCGGGAGAGGAGGAGTACTTGTGAGAGGGGGAGGGCTGCACCAGAACTTCGTCTTTAGCTCCCATGCGCCTCCCCACTATATATAGGGGTGGAGGGGCTGGTTTCTTGCCCTCCAAGTCCATTGGGGCGTTGGCCAAGGTGGGAGGAAAGAAATCTCATTATTTCCTTCCCCACCGATTGTTATCCCCCCTTTTTAGGGATCTTGATCTTATCCCTTCGGGATATGATCTTATTCCTTCTAAGGGGGGATCTTGTTGCGCCTTGACCAGGGGTGTGGGGCCTTGCCCCCACTACCCACGTTCATGTGGGTCCCCCCATGCAGGTGGGCCCCACTCTGGAACCTTCTAGAACCTTTCCGGTACAATACCGAAAAAACCTGAACATTTTCCGGTGGCCAAAATAGGACTTCCCATATATAAATCTTTACCTCCGGACCATTCCGGAACTCCTCGTGACGTCCGGGATCTCATCCGGGACTCCGAACAACATTCGGTAACCACATACAAACTTCCTTTATAACCCTAGCGTCACCGAACCTTAAGTGTGTAGACCCTACGGGTTCGGGAGACATGTAGACATGACCGAGACGTTCTCCGGTCAATAACCAACAGCGGGATCTGGATACCCATGTTGGCTCCCACATGTTCCACGATGATCTCATCGGATGAACCACGATGTCAAGGACTCAGTCGATCCCGTATACAATTCCCTTTGTCTAGCGGTATGTTACTTGCCCGAGATTCGATCATCGGTATCCAATACCTTGTTCAATCTCGTTACCGGCAAGTCACTTTACTCGTTCCGTAACACATCATCCCGTGATCAACTCCTTGGTCACATTGCGCATATGATGATGTCCTACCGAGTGGGCCCAGAGATACCTCTCCGTTTACACGGAGTGACAAATCCCAGTCTCGATCCGCATAAAACAATAGATACTTTCGGAGATACCTGTAGTGCACCTTTATAGTCACCCAGTTACGTTGTGACGTTTGATACACCCAAAGCACTCCTACGGTATCCAGGAGTTACACGCTCTCATGGTCAAAGGAAGAGATACTTGACATTGGCAAAGCTCTAGCAAACGAACTACACGATCTTTGTGCTAGGCTTAGGATTGGGTCTTGTCCATCACATCATTCTCCTAATGATGTGATCCCGTTATCAACGACATCCAATGTCCATAGCCAGGAAACCATGACTATCTGTTGATCACAACGAGCTAGTCAACTAGAGGCTCACTAGGGACATATTGTGATCTATGTATTCACACGTGTATTACGATTTCCGGATAATACAGTTATAGCATGAATAAAAGACTATTATCATGAACAAAGAAATATAATAATAACTTATTTATTATTGCCTCTAGGGCATATTTCCAACATAGATTCCTATATAGTTTTAACAATCCTATATACTTCCGCTATAAAGAACCAGCGATGCATCAATATAACTAATGGCAACATGAAGAATGCCATAATTCTTCGAGCGGTGCCCTCTTACAAAAGGCGAGGACAATCAGACGTTCGCATAACACATCACAGCAGCTAGTGGTATGACATTTGGAAGTTATTGGGGCCAAAGCCAACCATAGGGCTAAGAGAAAAATGTGTCTGTACATGAAGCATTATCATTAACTCGGAATGAAGGGTTCTACTTTGAAGTGTTTGTGAAGAACATGGTGTAAAAGTCACGGCCCAGGATCACCGTGACACTTTAATCTCAACATCAATACACCTCCAATACCACTAAGGGAAAACAAAGTTAAAATTCAGTTCAGAACGAAATATAAACAACAATGGTCAAAATGCACAATCCTTGCTCAAATCAAAATGGTAATCACCAAATGCTATATATTATGGCTCCCTCTCAGATCAAATTAATTTACAATTATGGAGGATTGTTCTTAACAAAGTAATCAACAAAGAAGTGATCGCCAATTGCACTCTACTTATGTCGTTATGAATGCAAATGCATTCTATTGATCTCCAGATTTCATATAATTGATATTTTCATTCCCTCCATTCGAGAACATATACATTCCTTTAAAACAAAATCTATTTAGGATAAAGCGTTCCCACATAGCTTTATGTCTGTGTTTCCTCTTAAATTAAATGTATTAGAAACAATCATCAAGAAAATAAAGAAAAAATACATATTTTATCATTGCAAAAAAGATCGCGGTTCAAGGTAAGGCGCTTGAGAGGAAGGGAAGAAAACAATATCACAGAGACTTCTTTTCACCTCTAAAGGTCTGAATCTTACCTGGCATGTAGTTCAAGGGAGAAGTTGCTTCTTCCACCGCTCGCTGGTTGTGTGCGTGATAATTCCGCCCAGAGTGATATCATCCACCATAAATTATTCGTCAGATGAAGAAACTCGCAACAAAAGAACCCCACAAAATCAGTAATTAACTATTTCGCTACATTAAGGTGAAGGCATGAAGCTAACAAACAACACAACCAAAAAAAATTAATGTCTGCTTATTGGGACTATGCGGCAGTGTCGTTGCCCTCAATCGTGTGTGGCATCATCAAACACGACGTTAAGCATCCCACGGCGAGTGGTTCGGTGACATGGCATAGTACAGGGACCAGCAAGGCGAGAGAAGTAGGAGGCAAGGGCAAAGCATGCAAACCTGTTGTGGACTAATATACAGGGAGGCCTCCACCGGTGCAATAGCCGGTGGCGTTTCCTTTTGGGATGTCTCGATACCATGGTCCTCACTGGTCACTGCAGAGTACTGGCATGAGCAGCGGACTACATAACCCTTCCAGCGATGGAAACGGCCGAACCGGCGGTAGACACAACAGCAACCAGCAAACCAAGACAACGGGAGGGGCGGTCAGAGAGAGAGAGAGAGAGAGAGAGAGAGAGAGAGAGAGAGAGAGAGAGAGAGAGAGAGAGAGAGAGAGAGAGAGAGAGAGAGACGGCATGGTGGCGACCTGCGAGCATATGATTCCTTGTTAGTAAATATCATATGGCATTATGAGAGAAAAATGAAGAATCAAATAAGGTCTAAAGCTGACCTTTTCAAGTTATGTAGATTAAAATGTAGGACGACCCACACAACCCTCTTGACGAGGGCGAGGGGCAAGCCAGCAGGAGACACGGCAGTGACCAGCATGCCAAGTCAATGGGAGGAGAGGTAGTATATTCCAAGTCACTTTCATATACTAGTGGGAATTTTCATTATAGAACTTGGCTTGTATATTCCGATGATGGGCTTCTTCAAATGCCCGAGGTCTTCATGACCAAGCAAGTTGGATGCACACCCACTTAGTTTCAGTTTGAGCTTTCATACACTTATAGCTCCAGTGCATCCATTGCATGGCAATCCCTACTCCTCGCATTGACATCAATTGATGGTCATCTCCATAGCCCGTTGACTAGCCGCGTCGATTTGAGACTTTCTCCCCTTTTTCCTTCTCCACACAACCTCCACCATCATACTCTATTCCACCTGTAGTGCTATATCCATGGCTTGCGCTCATGTATTGTGTGAGGGTTTAAAAAGCTGAAGCGCATTAAAAAGTATGAACCAATTGCTTGGCTGAAACCAGGATGGGCATGAGGGATACCTTCTGTTAAGAAAAGGGAGCATACAAGACTATATGATTTTGTAGGGATAGCGTTCTTTAGCATTGATATTTTGAAAGACATGATTATTTGTTGGGATGCCCGAGTATTAAATGCTTCTGTGTCAAATGATAGACTATTGCTTTGAATCACTTATGTCTTAATATTCATGCCATAATTAGATATATGATCAAGATTATGCTAGGTAGCATTCCACATCAAAAATTATCTTTTTTATCATTTACCTACTCGAGAACGAGCAGGAATTAAGTTTGGGGATGCTGATACGTCTCTGTCGTATCTATAATTTTTGATTGTTCCATGCCAATATTATACAACTTTTACATACTTATGGCAACTTTCTATACTATTTTTGGGACTAACATATTGATTTAGTGCCCAGTGCCAGTTCTTGTTTGTTGCATGTTTTTTGTTTCGCAGAAAGCCCATATCAAACGGAGTCCAAACGGGATAAAAACTGACACAGATTTTTTTTGGCATATTTATGATTTTTGGGAAGAAGAATTAACCCGAGACAATGCCCGAGGGGGCCACGAGGCAGGGGGCGCGCCCTAGGGGGTCAGGCATGCCCTGGGCCCTCGTGGCCACCCCGTAAGGCGGTTGGTGCCCTTCTTTCCCCGCAAGAAAGCTAATATCCGGATAGAGATCATGTTAACATTTCAGCCCAATCGGAGTTATGGATCTCCGGGAATATATGAAACGGTGAAAGGCCAGAATCTGGAACGGAGAAACAGAGAGAGACAGAGAGACAGATCCGAAACCGGACGGGCTCTCGCCCCACCCAGGCCATGGAGACCATGGACCAGAGGGGAAACCCTTCTCCCATCTAGGGAGTAAGTCAAGGAAGAAGAAGAAGAAGGGGGGCTCTCTGCCCTGGCTTCCGGTGGCACCAGAACGTCGCCGGGGCCATCATCTCCAAGTGTTGATAGGACTATGTATTGGAGGGCTAGAGTGACAGAAGCTTCAACCTAGCATAGAAATTGATGCATACAGGATAGAAGAGGGACCAATATATCTTAATGCTATGGTTGGGTTTTACCTTAATGAACGTTAGTAGTTGCGGATGCTTGCTAATAGTTCCAATCATAAGTGCATAGAATTCCAAGTCAGGGATGACATGCTAGCAGTGGCCTCTCCCACATAAAACTTGCTATCGGTCTAGCAAAGTAATCAATTGCTTAGGGACAATTTCACAACTCCTACCATCACTTTTCCACACTCGCTATACTAACTTTATTGTGTCTTTATCTAAACAGCCCCTAGTTTTTATCTACGTGCTCTTTATATTCTTGCAAACATGTCCAACAACACCTAAAAAGTCCTTCTGGTTTCATACTTGTTTTAGGTAAAGCTAACCTTAAGCGTGCGTAGAGTTGTATCGGTGGTCGATTGAACTTGAGGGAATATTTGTTCTACGTTTAGCTCCTCGTTGGGTTCGACATTCTTACTTATCAAAAGAGGCTACAATTGATCCCCTATACTTGCGGGTTATCAGAGACCTTTGATGTTTGTACGGTACGCAACGACAAGCATTTCATCGTAATTAATATCAACACTTGTGCTTATTTTGTTCAACGTGTAATTTATGGATTTTTTTCAATTCGATTAGTACATCCCGTGACATGCTAGACCATATGTATTGGAGAAGCTTGGTTTTGGTTTAGATGACTTTGAGAATGTGGAGACGAGGAGGGCTCACTTAAGAACTAAACATGGTTATGAGTTTCTGGTTAAGTTGTACAGTGCGGTCGATTGCTCCCATTTCGGTTGCTCTAATTGGGAAGCTCTCTGCAAGGCATATGGATTTGAGGAGGGAATGCGAATAAGATTAGATATTCATCCCGAAGATTATGATTATGATGATAATATCGACATCTGGGTGGATGTGGATATGCCTCCAGTTTTGCCTAGAAGTGAGTTTGTCAAAATAATTTGTTAAGTTTAGTAATTTATGTTTTTAATTTAAAAATATTTGGTGTTCGTCCGTACTAAACTTATTTATTTATAATTGTCAGCTTATTTCTTATCTTTAAGAAATACCCGGGAGGTAGTAGACAGCACATACTACAGCTATGACTCCAAGCTTAATTGTGAGGAGAAAGGTTATCTTGTCTCCTTCATAGAAGATGTTGAGGCATTCAAAACCAGTCACTCTATCAGCCAAATTATACTAGATACGTGCCACTAGTCCATAAATTGATTGATGGTAACTTCATTGCCAAAAACTTGGTAAGATTTTGTTAATGATGGTAACTTCATTGCATACATTATTCTTAAGTAAACTATATTGCTAACTATATATGTTACTATTACGATTTTGAACAGAGGGTCCCGAAGCAGGTTGTGCCTGACATGCTATTTACCGAAGGTGATATGCATATGGTTAGCTTACGACCAACTCCTTCGAAGGCTTACCATACTGCATACTCGATTTCTTCAAATGATGGAAGGCTCAAAATCAAAGAATGGAGCAAAGTGATGAACGCGCACACGCAAATAATTGGAGACGAAATGAATGTGCGCAAGCCACAAGTTGGAGATAGGTTTATGTCCATTCTCCATTATGATGAAGGATCGGTTTATTTGTTTTATGGTATTTTAGCTAGGAGAGAGGAGTAGGTCCTAGGTATTAAGAACAAATAGTTAGTGTTGATTATATATGACTACAATGTCTTAGACTTGATGGTGATGCTGAGTAGGAGTAGTGATTATGAGTACTATGATGATGATGATGAGGAGTTGTTATTATAACTAGTGACCAAGTTGTTATATGATGTCTCATGAACGAAAATGATGATTATGAGGAGTTATATGACAATGATATATTATGATAATAAGTTGTTAATGATATTATCATGATGATGATGATAAGTTATTATGTCATTGGGTGAAAGAACCGCGGATTAGTTTTAAATGGATGGATCCAAGTGACCATTGGTTACTTTGATCCATGCACTTGAAACTAATCCAAGGTTTTTTCACCTAGTAATTTAATAACTGATTATAATGTAAAAACAATCTCTAAATTGCTATTGTATGAAAAATTATATAAACGTGTATGAATACGACGTAAAATTTAAAAGAAATAGAATACGAAGTAATAATAGTAGCACTTGTTTTCGAAAGCGCTACTAGTAATTAGCAGTAGTGTTTGATTTGGAAACCGCTACTACTAAGTAGATATAGCAGTAGCGAGTGCCAGTAGGCGCTACTGCTAAGCTTTAGATGTAGCGGTGTATCAGTAGCACGATTACCCGCGCTATTGATAGGCCAAAAACCAGCGCTACTGCTAGGTTTTTCTCTAGTAGTGCCGTGGCGTCACGTAGCGGCATCATACTACTGCGACGACGAAACATCAGATTGTTGGAGCACTGTTGGAATTGACCACGATCTGGAAACCTGTCTGGAACGGATTAGGTTCACTCACCGAATAGGACTTGTGGTAGCTTAGGTTAGCTCCTTTAAATACCCATGTAACCTCCCCTGTAATTGTACCAAACCAGATCAAAGCAATATACGATAACTAGGAACGACACGTTTTTGTCGCTATCAAATCGTTGTGCCTCGTGTTCGCGTGTGTTTTGAGCTACCAATCTGGCGACTCGTACGTGTACGCCTACGTGCGTTGTGGCCGGCGGAGGAATTGATTCAGCTTCTTGCTGATCGATAGCTAGCAAGCTTTGTATGTGTGTCTTCTCGGCGAAACCAGACGTTTGGCTAGCACAGCTAGCGGTAGCTGCGTATGTACGTGCACACGCGGAAAGTACTCGTCCGGAGCGATGTCCGACGTGGGTCTATGACCAACAGTTGATATCAGAGCTTTGATGTATCTATTTATATGTAAAAAGTACTTGGCGGGATCACCAGAATAAAGATAATAATTTAGAAAATCCCACAACAATTAGAAACATCCGACCATTAATTCGCGGTGCCTATTTTCAATCAAAAAAGTACAACCCTTAGATATTCGCAAACACGGTGGGACCATACCGTGAGAAAAAAAGAGCGATCCTTCATGTTTAGTTTCACGATCACAACATGTTGGACCATCCTCCACGAAAACTAAGCGACCAGACTATTGTGTTTCCGGTCGGCCGGCAGTGAATCAATTAGCTTTTCCCCAATAATTTATTTCCGGCCAACCAGCTGTAAAAGGAAAACTCAGCGAGAAAAAAAAAGAGGAATCGGACCATCCACAAAAAAACTAAGCGATCAGACCAACCCTAAGAAAAACTGAGCGATTAGGCCGTCCCAAAAAAAAAACTTAGTTGTACAGGTTGTACCATCCCACAAGCAATTGGACCGTCCAAAAAAAACTAACGTGTACAGAGCAAAATCTCTCCGCTACAAACATGGTCAAACTCTTACGACTCTTCCAAAAAAAAACACTATTCTGTACATGATGCAATCTCTCCAAACAAATCTTGAGCGATCCCACACAAAAAAGCTAACCTGTAATAAAAGATTAGGCCATCCAAAAGAAAAAATTTAGTCGTACAGGTTGTACCACCCCATAAGCAGTTAGACCATCCAACATAAAAAAACTAACGCATACTGAGTAAAATCTCCCATCAACAAACATGGTCAAACTCTCACGGTTTTTCCCAAAAAAGCCATAATATCCTGTACATGATGCAATGTCTACAAACAAATCTTGAGCGATCCCACACAAAAAAAACTAACCTATAAAAAAGGAACGATCAGACCATCCAGAAAAAATGGATCGACCAGACTATCAAAAAAAGAGAGTAATTAGGCTATTCCCAAAAAGAACATAGACGTACATGTTGTACCATCCCACAAACAATTGGCCCATCCAAAGTACAAAAAATAATAGTATTACATGTACCGTGTAAGATCTCACGGCAACGAAACATGACTAAACTCTCACGATCCTTCCCCAAAAAACACTATCATGTACATAGATGCAATCTCTCGAAACAAATCTAAATTATCATCGATAAACATGGGCGCAATCTGTCCCACCAAATCCAAACACTCACCTATATATAAAAACTTATGAATCCAAAAACCTCTCTATCCATCATGCGATATTTAAAAGTACAACTTCTACGTCATCTTCCTCCGGCATCAACAATTCAGGTCAACTTCCTCGAACCAGTGGCATACATAGATGTAATCTCCCGAAACAAATATAAATTCTCGCTGCTAAACATAGGCGCAATCTCTCGAAACCAATCCAAGCTCTCACAGGTAATATACAGAGATTCGATCACTCCAAATAGATTATCTCTCTAAACAATGAAAATCTCATGTTCGCATACATATATATACAATCCACCGGCATCCAAAAAACCTCTCTTTCCATCATGCAATATTTTAGAGCAAACTTGTACAACAATCTCTCCAAACAAATACAATTTCTAGCCGATAAACATTGACGTAATCTGTCAAAAAAATAATCCAAACTCTCACTGATAATATATAGGGATTCGATCTCTCCACACAGAATATCTATCCATTGTGCAAAAATCTTCTCTTTCAATTGCGCAAAGGTTTAGAATACAACATCTACATCATCTTCCTCTGGCAAACAACACCGCGGTTGAACTTCCTCCACCAGGTGGCACTTTGGCATTGTATATCAACCAAAGTGTTGAGTTATGTATTGGTACAAGGATGACGATTTTCAACTTGGAAGAAGATTCATCAAAGCCCACAAATAATAACTGAAACAAATGTGGGAGAAAGTCATATATTGCAAGAATAGTCATGTCACCAACTAAATCAACATTGCCATTTGTTCTGAAAATGAGACAATATTCTATATCAGTTTGCTTTCCTTTGATTATCAACAAAAGCCAAGGGCTATTTCCAAACATGGTAGGACTATATCTACCTAAACAAGTTTTCACACATGGATAGTTATACGTAGCCTTCTCAAGAGTAACAAAAAGGGAATGGACTGCGGGTAATGGCAAATGATGAAGGTAGCAATGAGGATGATGTGGTCAAGAACATAGTCTATACAAAAATATTCTAATGGAATGGACGAATAACCTGATTTCACTAAAGGAGGCCACTTCCTATTACATAATAAATCCGACTTACCTATTCTAACATGCTATGGCAGGTAGAATATGGTGTACTACTGGGTCAAAGTATTTCAAACATGCATCAACAGGTGGAAATACTTCATTACTACCAAACATCAAAACCTATATTATGTGATTCCTGATTCTACAAGCTTATTTTTTTTATGCAAACCAATAGTGAGAGCGTCAAGACATTGTGATATTTCATATGTACAATGCAATCACACCTGCTTCTCATATTTTGCTATTATATATTTAGTTTTCCTTGTGAAATATTGCAAACAAATGGAAACAAATAGTGAGAGTGTTGAGGCATTGTTATATTAAATTAGTTTGAGATCTATATTTGACCCGACAAGACAACTAACCTCAATGCAGCGAATCAACAAAGTAAGTTGATGGGAGCTTTTCGGCAGTTGCAATTATTCAGTGAGCAGAGAGAATTAAGGAAGGGGAACAAGATCGGGGACGATGAACATTCTCACTTTGTGGAAGTATGAGCAGGGGAAAGAAGAACCAATAGAAGTCAACTAGACTGAGAAAGGAAAGGTGAAGAATCATACTGATAGGATCCATCAAATCGGTGACGTTATGTAAATGCACCTTGGAACTATGAGTGCACATTATGCCAAATATATCAAGGGTTACTTGTAATAAGAAAAAGGTTTGCTCTCTTACAGTCCACCCTTTGTACTGGTGAAACCTATGTAAGAAAATATGATAAAAAACTATAGAAGAAAAATGGATTGGTATGTCGAGCAAACTATATAAAGTCAACATATAAGCTAGCCTTCGTTTGATTGGTGCACATCTATGGAACCAAATACCTACTAACAAATTTTTATGGAAAGTATATACTATATAAATCAACTAAATTACTTTCAGTACAAGATTAATAAATAAATATGCCCACCTTGCTTACCGGTTGAAAATTAGCCTATGACTACACAAAAACAATCCGAACTATTAAATTTCTATTTGCAGAAAAAAAACTAGGCAAGATGATAAAAATGCCAGCAAAAAATAAAAAAATTTAAGAATGTTGTCAATAATAATACTACAGTTTGTATGGCATCCATAATTAGCAAGTAAAGATATACCAGACAACACATCTATTTATATATCAATAAATGCCCGAACTTACCAAAGATAAAACTATGTTTGCAAAATCCTTATATTTAAGACTGTCACCACATTTGGTTACAGTTTTCCTTTAGAAAAAATCAAATAATATATTGTGAACATTTAAGTTCATAAAATCCTAGCCCACGCATCGAGTGGGCCGCTTTGCTAGTTGTGTAGAAGGGAAAGAATAGGTTGTGCAACACAATGCATTGATCGGTGCACCCGGCACGTATATATGAGTACAGAGGGGCCCACAACCTCAACTATACAGAGGAACTAGGAGGTGGGCCCAAGACACAATATACACGTACACAATATATTCAACACCCCCGCGCAGTCGAAGCGGCGCCGGAGACGCAGAGACTGGAACGAAACTCCTCGAAGGTGGAAGTCGTCAGTCCCTTAGTCATCACATCGGCGAACTGTTGTGCAGTCGGAACATGGAGGACCCGAATACGTCAAGGGCCACATGCTCGCGCACAAATTGAATGTCCAGCTCAATGTGCTTAGTCCGGCGATGATGAACAGGGTTGGCGGAAAGGTACACCGCAAAAACATTGTCACGGTAGACAACTGTAGACTGGGAGACGTCATGATGCAACTCCTGAAATAACTTCGTAGCCAGGTGCACTCGGCGACGGCGTTAGCCACAGCTCGGTACTCAGTGTAGGACCTTGAAGTATGTCTAGAGGGGGTTGATTAGACTACTTGATCGATTAAAAACCTAACATTTTCCCAATTTTAGACTTTGGCAGATTTTAGCTATCTTTGAACAATTCAAGCAATCTTCACACAATTCAAGCAAGCATGCAAAGAGTATATAGGCAACGGAAATTAAAGCATGCAACTTGCAAGAATGTAAAGGGAAGGGTTTGGAGGATTCAAACGCAATTGGAAACACAGATGTTTTTGTCGTGGTTCCGATAGGTGGTGCTATCGTACATCCACGTTGATGGAGACTTCAACCCACGAAGGGTAACGGTTGCGCGAGTCCACGGAGGGCTCCACCCACGAAGGGTCCACGAAGAAGCAACCTTGTCTATCCCACCATGGCCGTCGCCCACGAAGGACTTGCCTAACTAGGGGTAGATCTTCACGAAGTAGGCGATCTCCTTGCCCTTACAAACTCCTTGGTTCAACTCCACAATCTTGTCGGAGGCTCCCAAGTGACACCTAGCCAATCTAGGAGACACCACTCTCCAAGAAGTAACAAATGGTGTGTTGATGATGAACTCCTTGCTCTTGTGCTTCAAATGATAGTCTCCCCAACACTCAACTCTCTCTCACAGGATTTGGATTTGGTGGAAAGAAGATTTGAGTGGAAAGCAACTTGGGGAAGGCTAGAGATCAAGATTCATGTGGTTGGAATGGAATATCTTGGCCTCAACACATGAGTAGGTGGTTCTCTCTCAGAACTGGTAAGTTGGAAGTGTAGGTTTGTTCTGATGGCTCTCTCACGAATGAAGAGGAGGTGGAGGGTATATATAGCCTCCACACAAAATCTAACAGTTACATACAATTTACCAAACTCGGTGAGACCGAATCAACAAACTCGGTCGGACCGATTTAGTAAACCTAGTGACCGATAGGGTTTTCGGTGGGACCGATATGCAACTCGGTAGGACCGATATGGTTAGGGTTAGGGCATAACATAATTTCGGTGAGACCGATTACACAAACTCGGTGAGACCGATTTTGGTAATTAGCTAACCAGAAAGTTGGTCAGGTAAACTCGGTGGGACCGATTCGCTCTTTCGGTGAGACTGAAATATTACGAAAGGGAAACAGAGAGTTTACATTGCAATCCTGGTGGGACCGATCGCTCACTTCGGTTAGACCGAAATGTTACGAAGGGAAACGGAGAGATTACAATCCCATCTCGGTGAGACCGAGATCCCTATCGGTGAAACCGATTTTCCTAGGGTTTGTGGCAGTGGCTATGACATTTGACCTCGGTGGCGCCGGATAGAAAGAATCGGTAGGACCAATTTTGACTTTAGGTTTAGGTCATATGTGGATGTGAGAAAGTAGTGGAGGGTTTTGGAGCATATCACTAAGCACATGAAGCAAAAGGCTCATTAAGCAACACCTCATCCCTCCTTGATAGTATTGGCTTTTCCTATAGACTCAATGTGATCTTGGATCACTAAAATGTAAAATGTAGAGTCTTGAGCTTTTGAGCTTGAGCCAATCCTTTGTCCTTAATATTTTGAGGGATCCACTTTCATCATCCATGCCATGCCATTCATTGAGCTTTCCTGAAACATTTGTTTTGGAATAGCATTAGCTCAATGAGCTATATGTTGTTATGAATTACCAAAACCACCTAGGGATAGTTGCACTTTCACTCGGCCTCCGCGTTAGAGCGCGAAACCATAGGTTGTCGCTTGGACGACCACGAGACGAGTGAAGGACCGAGGTAAACGCAGTAGCCAGAGGTGGACCGACGGGTGTTGGGGCAGCCGGCCCAGTCCGCGTCGGAGTAGGCCACCATCTCCAGAGAAGTGGACACCATGAGAGTAAGCCCAAAAGCCATCGTGTCGCGGATGTAACGGATAATCCGCTTCACGGGGGTCCAATGGGAGTCACGAGGGGCGTGCATATGCAAACACTCCTGCTGAACAGCATACAGTAAATCCGGCCGGGTGAGAGTCAGATACTAAAGAGCACCAACAATGGACCGGTAGAACGGAGTATCCGATGCGAGAGAGCCCTCGAGAGCAGAAACCTTGGCCTTTGTGTCAACAGGAGTAGCAACAGGGTGACAGTTGAGCATGCTGGCACTCTCAAGTAGCTCGTGTGCATACTTCTGCTTATGAAGAAAGAAGCCGCCGGGTCGCCGAACGACCTCAATGCCAAAGAAATAATGTAGAGCGCCCAGGTCCTTGATGGCAAACTCATCACGCAGCCGGAGAGTAATCTGCTGAAGAAGGGTTATGAAGAAAGAAGCCGGCGGGTCGCCGAACGACCTCAATGCCAAAGAAATAATGTAGAAGGCCATCAAGATGATGTCGTCGACGTAGAGGAGCAAATATGCAGTCGTGTCGCTGCGGTGATAGACAAACAACGAGGCATCCGAGCGAATGACACTGAAGCCCAGTGACTGAAGGAACTCGGCCATACGCTGGTACCAGGTGCGAGGTGCTTGCTTGAGCCCGTAGACAGACCGGGACAACAAACACACATGCCCAGGAAGAGATGCGTCGACGAAACCGGTCGGCTGCTCACAGTAAACCTGCTCCTCAAGATGGTCGTGAAGAAACGCGTTGGAGACATCCATCTGATGAACCGGCCAGCCTCGGGAAACTGCCAGCCGGAGAACTGTGCGGATCGTGCCCGGTTTGACAACTGGGCAAACGTCTCGGTGAAGTCAACTCCAGGGCGCTGCCGAAAACCACGGACCACCCAGCGAGCCTTGTAGCGCTCAAGTGTACCATCCGAGCGGATCTTATGGCGAAAGACCCAATCGTCGCTGATGACATTGGCGCGAGAAGCCCGAGGAACCAGTGTCCAGGTACGGTTCCACTGAAGAGCATCGAACACTTCCTGCATCGCAGCATGCCAGTGAGGATCACGAAGGGCTGCACGAGCGGACGCTGGGATCAGTGACGGCTCACTGGTGGAGGCGGCGAGAAGATACTCGTCGCTAGAGTACCGTAGGCTCGGGCGATGAACGCCGGCTCGAGCCCGAGTGACGGGGCGAGATGGCAACTCGGCGACTGGCCAGTCGGTCGGCGAAGAAGCCGGCGAAGCCGCCGGCGAGACGGCCGGTGAAGAAGCGGCGCCCGAGGCCGCCGAAGTGCCCGAGGCATAGGGGGCGGGCGAGGCGGGGGCGCCGCCTGAGGCGCCCGAGGCGGCTGGGCCGGCCGAGACAGCCGGCGACGAGGCAGCGCTCGAGGTGCCGGTGAAGATACCGGCGACGGGGCGGCCGGTGAAGATGCCGGCGAAGAGGCCGGCGACGCAGCGGCTGACGGCGAAGATGCTGGCGAGGCGGGCGATGCCGAGGCCCCTGACGGAGTCGGCGAGGACGTCGTGGGGGCGCGAGTCGCAGCTCGTCCCACGGCGGGATGACCGCCGAAGCCCGGGATCGGTCCAAGAATCGAGCGGGGCCGTCCACCTGACGGGGTCGCTGGAGGGCCGCCGGTGGCCGGCGGCGACGAGGCGACGGGAGGTACCTGCTGAAATGGAAACACCGTCTCATCAAAGTAAATGTGCCGGGAGGTGAATACACGATGTGAGACGGGATCGTAGCAGCGGTATCCTTTGGTGTTAGGTGGGTAGCCGAGGAAGATACAAGCGACTGAGCGAGGTGCAAGCTTATGAGGCGCGGTGGCGGCGAGGCTAGGATAGCAGAGACAGCCAAAGATGTGAAGGCCATCATAAGATGGGGGCGCACCATAGAGGAGATGGTGAGGGGCATAGTTCCAGCATGGGCGGCACGGGCGGATGTTAATGAGGAGGGTGGCGGTGGCAAGAGCGTCCGGCCAAAACCGGGGAGGCACGATATAGTGAAAGAGTAACGTGCGGACGCAATCATTAAGAGTGTGAATCATACGCTCGGCACGACCATTTTGTTGGGACGTGTAGGGGCAAGTGAGGCGGAAGATGGTGCCGTGGAAGGCTGGAAGGTTACGAACAGCGGCGTTGTCAAACTCTTTTCCATTGTCAGTTTGTAAAGCAAGGATAGGACGACCGAACTGTGTGGTGACGTAGGAATAAAAGGCAGTGAGTGTCGGACTTGCTATGAAGAGGAAATGTCCACACATAATGAGAGAAATCATCTAAGATCACCAAATAGTATAGGTAACCCGTGTTGCTTGCAACCGGGGATGTCCAAACATCACTATGCAATAACTGAAATGGAAAAGTGGAAATAGTGGTAGATGCGCTAAAGGAAAGACGAACGTGCTTGCTAAGACGACAAGCCACACGAGTATGGTCATCGATCTTATTGCATGAGAATGAAAAACTCTTAAGTATTTGACACAAAGTGGTGGAGTTAGGGTGTCCCAAACGAGCATGCCAAAGGTCGACACCCGCGGCGAGGGCGACTGGGGTGGTGGAGGCTGTGGTGGAGGAGTACACCAGATAGAGCTCGTCAGGACTATCGCAACAGTGAAGGACCATCCGAGTACGGGCGTCCTTCATAGAAAAACCGACATCATCAAATTCAACGGTAATGGGATTCTGACGGGCAAGACGACGAACAGATACAAGGTTCGTAACTAAATCAGGAGACACAAAAACATCAGACATAGTGATAGGTGCAGATGTGGAAGGGAACGAAGCACGACCAACATGTGTGATAGGTAAAGAGGAACTGTTGCCAACGGTGATGCAAGTAGGAGTATGAACCGGAGTGGAGGAGGTTAGAGTACCGGGATGAGATGTCATGTGCGCGGTGGCGCCCGAGTCCATGTACCAAGCGCCGCCGGTACCAAGCAGCGCCGGTGATGGGGCTGAGTGCAGGGCAGCCAAGGAAGTGGTGTCCCATGACGGTGAGACCGGCAGCGAGGCGAAGCCACCGTAGGGCTGAACAGGGGCGGGCGGAGCATGGCCGCCGACCATCGGCGTGGCGAGCAGAGCCGCGGAGCCGGCACTGGCCGGCAGCTGCGGCACGGTGAAGTAGGCCTGATGGCCCACCGGAAAAATCTGCGGCATGGTGAAGGGATCCGGCACGTCCGCGTACATCTAGGTGAAGAGAGACGATGTGGCAGAAGACATCGCAGCCGCGGCGGCACAGATGGCGGCGGCGGCCTGGAGAACTCCAGTAGATGATAGACTATGCTTGTAAACGTGTAGGGAAAGAAGTAGCACCGTGGTGTAGTAGTAGTAGAATAGATAAAGAGATTAAGCTAGGCAGGTGTACGCACTAGGCAGGCTAGCGGGATGGATCAAGCAATTGGCTAGCGGGATCGATCAATCAACGTGCATGCAACACGATCGATCGGGGCTTGCGGCAGCCGGCGGCTACGCGCGCGAGGCAGGATCGATCGGGGCTTGCGGCAGCTGGCGGCTACGCACGTGAGGCAGGGAGATGCGGGATCGACGGCCGGCGCGGAGGCGCGCGAACGGCGGCGGTGGCACGGAGGAGACGCGCGGTGGCGGCGGCGGTAGCGGTGGCGGAAGCGAGAAAGAAACCTAAAAAACTGATACTATGCAGAAGGGAAAGAATAGGCTGTGCAACACAATGCATTGATCGGTGCACCCGTCACGTATATATGAGTACGGAGGGGCCACAACCTCAACTATACAGAGGAATTAAGAGGTGGGCCCAAGACACAATATACACATACACAATATATTCAACATATTGGCGTGATTTTCGGAAAGCAATCGAAGTATTATGTCAAACACATGCAAGGAGATCGTGACGGCGGCAGCGGGAGCACCAATACCGATGTTGGGGGTGTCGCAATTTCACCGTCTTGATTGAGAGGACTACGCACTATGGGCGATGAACATGGATGTCGCGATGGATGGAGCTGAGCTCTAGGAAGCCGTTGACCCCGGCGGCGCTGAGTACGCGAAGAGCGCGGCGAAGTATCGGATGGATCGTCAGGCGTTAACGGCGATATGCTCCGCCATGCCGAAGGATGTGCTGCAACACCTCGTCGGAAAGAAAACGGCAAAGGAGGCATGGGAGACCATCAAGATCCTGCACCAGGGTCATGACCGTGTCAAGGAAGCACACCTTCAGTCCCTGATGAGAAGCTACGAGTGGCTGAAGAAGTATGACCCTCCCATCTCAAGACCCTCGTCAACGGCATACACAGCTATTGTTCAACCCTAGAAGAAGTTGCAATCGTCCGACGATTTTTGCGCGCCGCGCCGGCACGCTACATTCAGATCGTCACGTCGATCGACCAATGTCTCGACCTGAAGACTTTCACGGTCAAGGATCTCGTCGGAAGGTTCAAGGCCCATGACGAGAGAATTCGTGTCAGTTTCGGCGATGCGGAGGCTAGTGAGCACCTGATGCTAACAAAGGCGCAATGGATCACCCTGTCGAAAGAAAAGCAAGGCGGGTCCACGAGCGGCGCTCGGCGAGAAAGAACTATGGAACAGTAATGTTGTTGAATTATGGAACAATAATGAATCCGTTTATTTCCCATCTTTACCAAAATCATGCGACAATGATGAAGAATAGTTTAATTTACTGGATTGTAATACTGGGAATCGATATACCTGAATCTTTTTGTTTCCTATGGTTTGTAATAATGAATGATGAACACCTTGATTTGTTTGAATGGCGAGAGATATTCACTGCGCGTGAGTTGTTTAAATAACCTTTTGTAGACGAACTGTCTTCTATCACAGATTTTGTTACCTTGAAAGTATCACCCACACGCCACCGGATACAAGATACAGACAGAAAAAACTATGACAGAAAGAAAATAAGATCGAAAGGAAATAAAGTTGAGCTTTTGCCTTGCTTTCATCTTATTCACTGGATATAAAGAAAATGGAAAATTAAGCCTGCAATATCAAGCAAGAAAGATTGCAGGCCACCGGGGTATTTCTTTTCTCCACTTACTCTGCTTTGCTCTGTTCTCAACATTCTGAATTTTGAACATTGAAGTGTTAGACTATGTATAGCTTCTGTACCTATGTACGTATATGGTACATATTGTAACACAACCATTATATATAATGAGATAAGCCATCCCTAGAGAGTTGTGCTGGTTCCCCAAAACTTATTGTCTTACATGGTATCACGCTAGGTTACGATCGCTTCCGCTTCTAAACCCTAATACCCGCACCGCCGCCGCAGCCGCCGCCGCCTTCGCCGCCGCCGCCGCGCCACCGATCGCGCCGCCGCCATGTCGAGCGCCGCCACCACCGGTTCCACTGCTGCGGGCTTCCTCCCGGCCTCTCTTGCGGCTCTGCTCAACCTCCCTCTCGATGCCGTCTCTGTTCCGGCTCCGATCGGGACAAGGAGCATCGGCTCCGTCTTCTCCACGCCGCCGGCGCCCTCGCTTGGGCGTGACCTCGTGGTCCACACCGCGGCGCCGCCGTCCGCTACGGACTCCGCAGGCGTCGTCTCGCCGCTCCTGCCGCAAGCGGATCACACTGCCCCGCTGGCGGGGTTGGCGGCGTCCGCCCCGGCCGCGGGCCTTGCGGCGTCCGCACCGGCCGCGAGCTTTGCGGCGCCCGCCCTGGCTGCGGTCCCGCCTCCTCCCGCATCGGCTTCGGTGCCTCCGGCTGCCTCCATGGTGTTTGCACCCCAGACAGCCTCCTCGATGGGATTGTCTTCGCCGCCGCCGTTTCACTTCGGTCATCTCATCACCATCAAGCTCTCCGCCGACAACTACATCTTCTGGCGTGCGCAGGTTCTCCCGCTCTTGGGGAGTCACTACCTGCTAGGCTACGTCGACGGATCGCTTCCCTGCCCACCCGCGCTGGTAGACAGCGTGCACGGTTCGGTCTACAATCCGGCCCATCGCGTCTGGACGGGGCAGGACCAGGCGAACCTCTCCTCCATCCAGGGGTCGCTCTCGCCGGCAGTTGCCGGCCTTGTTGTCTTCGCGAAGACGTCTCATGAGGCCTGGACCATCCTTAAGCGCACCTTTGCAGCGCAGTCCCAGGCTCGTGTCTCTGCACTCCGTCGTCAGCTTGGAGAGTGTCAGAAGCTTGACTCCACTGCCACTGAGTTCTACAACAAGGTCAAGGGCCTCGCCGACACATTGGCCTCCATTGGACAGCCCCTCACCGACTCCGAGTTCAACTCGTTTATTGTCAATGGTCTTGATGAGGAGTATGATGCTCGAGATCATCAACGAGCGGGGCAACTCGACACCCATGCTGGCACACGAGGTTTTCTCTCGGCCCCTTCTCACTGAGCAACGGGTCGAGACTCGCCGCACCAGGGGCACTGGCTCCCTCTCGGCCAACGCCGCCACCAAGGGTGGCCGCTCTTCTTCATCACCCCGGTCTCCCTTGGGGCTGCCACCGTCGCCCGCCTCGGCCCCCCCACCTACTGCGACCTTACGGGGGCTGGCGGTCCACGTGTGTGTCAGCTTTGTGGCCGCGATGGGCACTGGGCCTCCAAGTGTCATAAGCGCTTCCAGCGAAGCTTCCTTGGTCTTGGCAATGACGGCAAAGATACACGCAACAATGCCCGTCAGGTCGCCATGGCTGATCGTCCCGCGCCGCAGAAGCAGCAGGGACACACTCAGTCCTACTCCATCGATCCACACTGGTACATGGACTCTGGGGCGACAGAGCATCTAACCAGCGAGATGGGGAAGCTTCACACTCGTGAACCCTATCATGGCTCCGACAAGATCCACACCGCCAATGGAGCAGGTATGCACATCTCTCATATTGGTCAAGCATCTCTTCTCACTAGACATGCCAATAGGAGTCTTCAGCTTCGCAATGTTCTTCGAGTTCCATCTGTGACCCGTAATCTTCTTTCAATTCCTAAACTCACACATGATAATAATGTGCTTTGTGAATTTCACCTTTTTGATCTTTTTATTAAGGATCGGGGCACGAGGGACATTCTTCCTAGTGGGCGGTTGTGCCAGGGCCTCTACCGTCTGGAGCATCCTGGTGTCGCTCGTGTTTTCAGTGGAGTTCGGGTCTCTCCGTCACAGTGGCATGCTCGTCTTGGTCACCCGGCCACACCTATTGTCCGTCATATTTTGCGTCGTCATGAGCTTCCTAGTTTGTCTAGTCATAAAGATGTAGCAGTGTGTGATGCTTGTCAGCAGGGGAAGAGTCATCAACTTCCTTTTTCGGAGTCCAGTCGTGAGGTGAAACATCCTTTAGAACTTGTGTTTTCAGATGTATGGGGTCCTGCTCAGACTTCTGTCAGTGGTCATAATTACTATATCAGTTTCGTTGATGTTTATAGTCGCTTTACCTGGCTTTACCTTATTAAGCGCAAATCTGATGTGTTTGATATTTTTGTTCAGTTTCAAAAACATGTTGAACGTCTTCTCAAGCACAAAATTGTTCATGTCCAGTCAGACTGGGGGGGCGAGTATCGCAACCTCAACTCTTTCTTTCAGTCGCTTGGGATAGCTCATCGTTTAGCATGTCCACATACACATCAGCAGAATGGTTCAGTCGAACGTAAGCATCGTCATATAGTTGAAGCTGGTCTTACTCTTTTGGCCCATGCATCTGTTCCGTTTCGGTTTTGGAGTGATGCTTTCACCACTGCATGCTTTCTCATCAACCATACTCCTACTCGTGTTTTAAACATGAAGACTCCCATTGAGGTTCTCCTTAATGAACAACCTGATTATACCTTTCTCAAGGTATTTGGGTGTGCTTGCTGGCCGCATCTTCGTCCATATAACAAGCGCAAGCTTGAGTTTCGTTCTAAGAAGTGTGTTTTTCTTGGCTATAGCTCTCTTCATAAAGGTTACAAATGTCTTCATGTTCCCACTAATCGTGTCTATATATCTCGGGACGTCGTGTTTGATGAGCATGTTTTTCCCTTTGCCAACCTTCCTGTGTCCACTGTCGAACCACCATCCCTGCATTCATCCTCTGTTGCTTCTGACCAATTTGATGATGTTGCATACTCTCCTTTGCTGTTACCTAACCATGGTGCAGGAACCGGACGTGGAGCTCGTTTGGAGCTGTTGGAGGATTCACCATCATCATCGTCGTCTTCTGGTGGGCACGTCGATCGCCCTATGTTGCATGGCATCGATTCGCGTGCCCATGCATGGTCACCCGACGAGCCCGTCGCGCCAAGCATCTCCACTGCTCGGTCCGTTTCGCCAGCGGCCGCCGAGTCGCCCGCGGCTCGGCCCGTCACGCCGTCTTCGCCTGCGGCTCGGCCCGTCACGCCGTCTTCGCCCGCGGCTCGGGTCCTCACGTCGCCTTCATCAGCGGATCGGCCCGCGACACCGGCCGCGCCACGGCCCACTATGCCGAGCTCGCCATCGGCCCGGTCTGTGATGCCGGAGTCGCCAGCTGCTTCGTCTGCTCTGCCGGTTTCGCCGGTGGGTCGGCCTTCTTCGCCAACCGAGTCCGAGGCTACCGTGACTGGCTCCTCGTCACCGGCTGACTCGTCAACGTCGTCGTCCTCCAGCCCGTTGCAGGCTGCTCCGTCGACCTCGGTGGTTCCTGTGTCCCGACCACATACACACAGTCGCAGTGGCATTTTCAAACCTAAGGAACGTAAGGATGGTAGGGTTGCTTGGTTGGCTGCTTGTTTGGCTGCTGCTGTTGCGGATCCATCTTCTGAGCCTCGCTCATATCAGGCTGCCCTGCGCATTCCACATTGGCGAGAGGCTATGGAGCAGGAGTTTCATGCTCTTCTTCGTAACAAGACATGGACTCTCGTTCCTCCACCACCACGGGTAAATGTTATTGACTCAAAATGGGTATTCAAAGTGAAGAAGCATTCGGATGGATCTATTGAGCGTTACAAAGCGCGACTTGTTGCTCGTGGTTTTCGGCAGCGTCATGGTCTTGACTATGAGGACACCTTCAGTCCTGTCGTCAAGCCTACCACTATTCGGCTTCTTCTCTCCATTGTTGTTTCTCGTGGTTGGTCACTTCGTCAACTTGATGTGCAGAATGCTTTTCTACATGGATTTTTGGAGGAAGAGGTTTATATGAAACAGCCGCCTGGTTTCTCTGATCCTGATCGTCCTGACTATATCTGTCGTCTTTCCAAAGCGCTATATGGTTTGAAGCAAGCTCCTCGTGCCTGGCATGCCCGCCTTGCCTCTGCCCTTCGTGCTCATGGGTTTGTGCCGTCTACTGCTGACACTTCGTTATTTCTTCTACAGAAGCCAGAAGTCACTATGTATCTTTTGGTATATGTCGATGATATTATCCTTGTCAGCTCTTCTCAGTATGCTGCTGATGCTCTTGTCTGCTCTCTTGGTGCTGATTTTGCGGTCAAAGATCTTGGGAAGCTTCACTACTTTCTTGGAGTTGAGGTCACTTCTCGTGCTACTGGTCTTGTCCTTACGCAGAAGAAGTACTCCTTGGAGTTGTTACAGAGAGCTAGCATGCTGAAGTGCAAACCGACCACCACACCCATGTCGTCTACCGACAAGATAACAGCTGTTGATGGTGAGCTTTTGTCTCCTGCGAATGCCACAGAGTACAGGAGCATTGTTGGTGGACTTCAGTACTTGACGATCACGAGACCAGATATCTCTTATGCTGTTAACAGGGTTTGTCAGTATCTTCAGGCTCCCAGAGATACTCATTGGACTGCTGTTAAACGCATTCTTCGTTATGTTCAGTTCACCCTGAAATTTGGTATGCATATTCGGCCGACTTTCTCTCGGGTCCTTTCGGCCTTCTCTGATGCAGATTGGGCAGGTAGCCCAGATGACAGGCGATCCACGGGGGGTTATGCAGTATTCTTTGGCTCTAATTTGATCGCCTGGAGTGCTCGGAAACAGGCTACTGTGTCACGTAGCAGTACTGAAGCTGAGTACAAGGCTGTGGCTAATGCTACTGCAGAGATTATTTGGGTGCAGTCTTTGCTTCAGGAGTTGGGTTTGTCTCAACCACAGCCTCCTATTCTTTGGTGTGATAACATCGGTGCTACATACCTTTCTGCAAATCCAGTATTTCATGCCCGAATGAAACACATTGAAGTTGACTATCACTTTGTACGGGAACGTGTATCACAGAAGCAACTCCAGATCAAGTTTATCTCATCTAAGGATCAACTTGCAGACATCTTCACTAAGCCTTTACCGCTGCCACAGTTTGAGGCTTGTAGGCGCAATCTTACCCTTCTCAGTTCTTTAGAAAGTGGCTAAGATTGAGGGAGGGTGTTAGACTATGTATAGCTTCTGTACCTATGTACGTATATGGTACATATTGTAACACAACCATTATATATAATGAGATAAGCCACCCCTAGAGGGTTGTGCTGGTTCCCCAAAACTTATTGTCTTACATGAAGACTCGCAGGCAGCTTAAGGTTTCAGGCAGGCATAAGGTCAACTCTTGGTTTTTTGAAGTTAGGTCAAATTGGACCATTACACTCTTGTCCTGTGTGGTTAAGAGGGATTCATGTTTCCGGGGAATTACACTCTTGTCCTGTGTGGCAACGCTTGCTGCTCTTGCGTTGCAGACGGCTCCTCTGTTTGGCCGTGCTCTGCTTCATCAGCACAGGTTGCATCCGGGACTGGGGTGGAAAGGCTTGCTGTTCTTGGGGTGCAGCTGGCTCCTCTGTCTCGCCATGATCTGCTTCGGCCTCACTATGGAGAGTACACCAATAACGGTGCAAAATGCCATGGCAGCTTGCAATGAACACTCCACAAGTTTATTCATATCCTACGGTTTTAAGTATAGTTCAATGATGGAACAGTACTGAATATGTTTAGTTCCCGTGGTTACTAAAATCATGGGACGATGAAGAGTCGCTTGATTTACTGGGCTCTAATACTGTGAGCTGATGAACCTGAATTTATTTGATTCATAAGGTCTGTAATAATGTGGAATGATAAGAACCTCTAGACGGGGAAAAGGTATAATTAATCTGAACATTGAGTAAGCAAGATTGTGGGACAACGGTTTGAACCGTAACAATAACCTTGCATTCTCGTCCGTCCTTCTCCCCTACTCTGCCTTTCTCTCTTCTCCCCTAGGGACTGCTGGTCAGCACTCACTCATGTCAGCGTTCGACGGAATGTGAAAAGACTTGGGGATGAATCGAGGTCCTTCAAATTAACAAAGGGAGCCTGCAGTCTTTGGAATGGACCGAGGCCCTTATTAACAAACTCATACCAGCAGTAGATCTGATGAGCCGATCGACGGACCCTTAAGTTGTTCACGTTAACCGAACATGGACCAGCCGACCACTAGCACGTGCTGCCACATGGGGTTGGGTTTGTAGCACTGATCCAGATTAGTATTTAAATTTCACAAATGTATGTAGTAGTAAACCGTAGTCTAGCAGCAAAACCGGAGCTACGCGTAATGTAATTAGTAGGGGACAGAAGACAATGATGGCTTTATTTCCAACTAAATACGTTACGCGAAAAAAAAACATCAAGCTCGAATTTATAACCTAAAGAGAAATTGGATCGATTAGCATTATGTAAGCAATCCCTAATCCTAGTCCTGAAAACAAGTAATACCTACCAAGCTAGCTGTTAGTCACCTCCAAGTGGCATCGATCGCGCATATGCACATAACAGCATGGAATTAATGATGTACATATATTCTATTAGAGGATAATGGTGTTGATTATGGATCTTAATAATTAGTTAATCTCTGCATGTTACTCCGTTTGGGTTCACAGTTCAAACCACACCAGCTGAACTGAAACCTTGTCTTGTTAGAGGTGAGCATGTGCCTTTTAGCCATTGATGTAGACATTGTCAAGTCATGCTTACTAAGCAACAAAGGAACAAAGAAGCAGTTGTAAATACAAGCTGGACGTTTGAGGAGAGGAGTACTTTATTCCCTCTCAACCTGTATTCAAAACTCAGTTTAATTTCTTTGTCAAGTGCAATTCGAACTTGGGTAAAACCTTGCGGCCATAAAGCTGCAGCAGGGATGACAGTCTCCCATATTGTCTCTTTTCGACACAGTAAGATCACCTTGTCTTATTACAGGCCAACATGCGACTTCTACACATACGTACGAACACTTTGTCTTGTCAAGCTCAATCCTTTATTTAATTTATTTGAAAAAGTGCATTTTTATACATTAGGGAATGCCATACTAATCTGCCAATATTCTCGTAACAATATTTTTTTTTTCTGGTATGCACAACATAATACTCCTTCCGTTCCAAAATAAGTGTCTCAACTTCGTACTAATTTTAGCACAAAGTTGTACTAAGGTTAAGACACTTACTTTGGAATGGAGGGAGTATTAATCGAAGAACCAAGAGTCGTGCTTATACATGTGGTGATGCTGCTGGCAATGATTCGTCCAGCTGTCTATCTTAACTGAACATTTTTATCATCAAGTGTCGATAAACTAGTTCACCATTAGGATGCAGATCTAAATCGCACGCCACCGTTCTGTGCTGGACTTGATATGGCACTCACACCCCCTCTCCTCTCCTCTCCTCTCCTCTCCGCCATATGAATGTAGCTTGAGAAGACTAGCTAGGCAACGTCTGAAAGGGGTTAGCTAACCAAATCTGCGCGCAGGAATAGCTGCAGCCTGCAGGCCTTACATCGATCTCCAGGTAACTGACTACTACCTTATTTTCCAGAGAACCTCTGCTAGCTTAATTAATCATGTTTAGCTACAAGTGCATTTCTCTAGAACATTCATCATCGCCGATTGCATCCTTATAAATCTGTTTACTGTCAGTTTGTTACCATCATACTATAGCTGCCAATTGGTCAAGTAATAGTACGTGAACACCAACTAATGTTTAGTTTATGCATGGAAAAGACACGCTTAATTTGTTTTTTCAGAACTAATTGTACATACACATGCTACCAATTGTTGACATGTGTGTGCTAGGTACGTACCCCTATCTCTGAATTTAGTTCATATGCATCCATAATATGTATTCAAATTGTATGGAACTCGTGTTTTATATTTAGCCAGTTGTTTTTCAATGCAGTAGTCTATTTGATAGACGACTTACTCTTTTTATGCCTTTTCTCCCTAGAGGCTAGTTTATAAAATAATTTTGGGCCACATCGCCAAAACTCTGGCATTGACATTGTAGAAAATAATCCTTCATCTATAATGCAGAACTGCAGACATTGAATACTTTCATGTTGTGCATGCATAAAGGCGAAACGACTTCTATATTTGAGTTTGGAGGATCACGCTATTTTGTAAAACACACTCTTAACTTCTAAAACTTATCCATCAGGTGGCCATCTGAGACATACGAAAGCATTCATGCCTGCAATGGAGGGTTTGCTCAAACTGTTCGATATGTGGGAAATCCAGGTGCTTGTGCTCCTCAGCTTCGCACTACAAGTTTTCTTGTTCTTTACTGGCAGCCGGCGACAACATAGCACGAGCATGGTCCTAAGGCTCTCAATTTGGGCTGCTTATCTTGGGGCAGACTTTGTAGCAGTGTATACCCTAGGCCTTGTCTCACGACATGAGGAGATCAGCGCTGAAAGGCACGTAACAGGGGTAACACAATCACTAGTTTTCTTTTGGGCACCATTTCTCCTCATCCATCTTGGTGGGCAGGACACCATTACTGCCTTTTCCATGGAGGACAACAGCTTGTGGCTGAGGCATTTGCTGAATCTGGTGGTGCAGGTTGTCCTGGCTATATATGTTTTTTGGAAATCCATTGGAAGACACAGTCTGGAGCTTCTATTGTCTTGTGTATTTCTGTTTGTTGTTGGAATTATCAAGTATGGGGAAAGAATATGGTCTCTTCACTGTGGTTCCTTCACAAGCCTCGAGAATTCAAGTGGACGTCGTTACAAAGGGTTGCCAACGCTTGATGAAAAAGAAGACATGGATGAGGAATCTAATAGCCAAGTGAGCACTAGTGGTGGCTATGATAGCACTGTTTATATAGCTATGTGTTCAATGCCACATGTCCATGATATCTTTTCAGGACACAACTTCATTTCAGAATCTGCACCCCCAGATCGGATGCTAGATGACAGCACAAATGTGATCAAGACGGTCAGTATTATTCTAAGTTTGATGTATGCTGATCTCTACACTAAGGCTCTTGTGGTCAGAACAAGGAGTGGCATCATATTTAGATGCATCTCTCAGATGTCCGCTGTTGTTGCTTTTGCTCTGTTCCATGCAAATGACAAGCAGAGGTATAGCAAAAAAGACATTGCAATCACTTATTCACTTCTTGTGGGAGTCTTTTTCCTGGAACTGTGTGCAATGTTTATTTCCATGAAGTCACCCTGGACATGGGCATGGCTGAAGGTTCGAAAGTGGGATAAGCTTGCCATGTTGTCCTGGTTACTTTTTTCTAGTGATATTAGGCGGCCGAAGGCGAAGCAATGTTCGCTACCGTCAATGGGGCAGTACAACTTTTTGAGCTGGGTGACTGGCAGTGGCCATGCGAGAACATTCAAACAACGAGTGATGACCATGTGCAAATGGCTTGTGAATTTGGTCTGTCTTGAAAGGAAGAAAATATTTTGGATGAGCAAGCTGTTAGACACTGAGTATGTGAATGTGGATGAGGTGCTTATGGAGTGTGTTGCAAAGGAGATTAGTCACTTAAGTGAAGATGAAGGCTCCAATAAGAGTATTAGCAAAAAATTGCTGGATTTCTTGGCGTATTCTCCAGATTTTGGTGCGACTATTTTGATGATGCATGGATTGACAGATGAACATTTACGTAAATATGCCACTTCTGGTGCTGCTGACATGGAGGCAAATACTGAAATAGTGGATATGATTGCCGTATGCAGAAAACTATCCAACTACATGATGTACCTTCTGGCTACCCACCCGTCCATTCTTCCGCTCAGTCTTAGCGCGAAAAGTATTCTCGACTGTCTTCAGGATCCCAAAGATTTCAACTTTGAACTTAACACATTAGATGGCGCTCTGGAGCCAACCATGGAAGTAGTGGAGTTAGTTAGCGTGTGGGCGAGGCTCCTTATTTACGCTGCAGGCAAGTCAAGACAGGAGATGCACACGGCACAACTGAGCAGAGGAGGGGAGCTCATCACCTATGTCTGGCTCCTCATGGCCCTCCATGGCCTCGGAGATTCCCAGACAAGGAGGATTCGACTCACCAATGGTGATACTAGTGAAGGTAAGGTGGAGGAGACATATGCCTTCCCTGTCCCTACAGCAACATCAATTGGACCGGAAGAAGCTAGCAGCAGGTAACCCTGCCGCAGATTGACCATTTCCCTTTTATTTATTCGACTGGTTGATACGTTTTGCATGAAGCCAAAAACTTTACCCATGTCTTATTTTTTTTATTTGTTTTCTCATCTTTTCAGCATTACGGCGGGTGTAATAAACCGATGGCAGCATCTTGCACGCCGCTTGCGCTCCATGCCGCCAGGACGTGCTGATTCTTCCCCTCGCGTTGTGGGTGATCAAATAAATGACTAGTAGTACATATCAAGTATCTGCTACTCTAGTACTGCTCAGACTATTTGCTACTGACTTTTATACGTATGAATCCCTCGTTTAAAAACTTGTAATGAATAAATGAATCGATAAACGAATCATGAGGTGTTTTGCGGTGTAATGTATCAACCGCCGAGTTGGGTGCTCTGCTCTATGTAGAGGGTTTCACCTGACGTTTAAATTTGCTCTACCTACGCTTCGCTCAAGTTGTAAGACTTGCATATTGTTTCTGTTGATTTTGACCTGTTAAAATCGGGTAAATCCCTTCTTAAAAAAAACATTTGCATGTTCATTTAAAAGAAAATAATCGAATAACACAGCCTCCCGCCTCTGAGTGCCCTAACACAGCACTCACAAGTAAAAGCAGAGAAACCACCAGTAGTTCAAAGCAAGGATAAGAGACTAAAGATAACAAAACTGCAAACGTCTTCCTCTCATAATACAAAAGCTGAGATAAAAAGCACGACCAGTAAGCAACGTTTCTATGGCTATGGCTTGATTTGCTCTATTTATGTTGAATTTCCAAGTTCCAACGGATCATACATTTCCATTGTACTTTCATCACCGGAGACACATTGATGCAGCGGCTGTCCAAATATACCTGAGCATGCCCATTCCGTGGCTCATCGACTAGCAGGGCGGGTACAAGGGTACCCAGGGCGCATCGCCAGGCTTGGCGAGGAGGACCAGCCATGCCTCCTCTTTCAAAAGCAGTTGCAGGGTCGGTGACGAGGTTGACTCGTCAATGCAGGCTCTGCTGAGCTCCATACGTGGGGAGATTGAATGCTATATGAACACCGCTGGGGTCCCACACGTCGGTGCTGACAGGGAAGTCGACAAACGCTCTGGTGACTAGGTGTTGGAGGCTGATGTCACCAATGTCCTTGTGGCAGAGGATGAAGAGGTCGTCGACATAGCTGAGGAGGTTCCTGCTCGCGAGCACTGGGAAGTTCAGCCTGACGATGGCACCGGTGGCTATGTTCTTGAGGCGGAGGAGTGAGGGGGACACTGCCGGCTTGCACAGCGGGATCCAGTAGCGGCGGACAAGGCTGCAGCTGCATCAGAATAGGAAACAAGCAATCTCAGCCGCGTAGTTATGGGAGCCGGGTTCGCACGTACAAGTTCAGTTTTCCAGCCAAGCCGTACGCGTGCTTAATAGCCTTCGGAAGCTAAAGCGAAAGTTGTAGAAAGTCGGGAGAAAAAGAGAATGCTTGCTCGAAACAGCCTATACCCTAACCCTTGGAAGCGAAGACGCAAAGCGTCACTTTTTTCAAAAGGAAGGAGTTTTTTCTGACTGAATCCATCCATAAAGCCACCAAGGAAACAATGTTCGTTCCCTTTCATCAAGTGGAGCCGAGCTTCGTCTCACGTGGGGCAAACATGAAGAGGACGTGCGATGTCCAGCTCTACACGCGGCAGCAGATGACATCGGGGTTGCAAAAGATGAGGTTTGCAACCGGCACGCACGGATTTATTCTCCATTTCTTAAGGGTTAGGGCAATAAAACATGTATTCCCATTGACGATGCGCTTTATTTTGTTTATGGACGCTTCGATGATGCTCCGGCTGTCTGGCACAAAGAAAAGAGTTATTGAGCCTGGCTATCTCTCGTAGTTCATCGACTTGCAGAGTGGAGTGTATTTGTTTATAATGAAGCACAGATCGAGAAACCAATTGCATATCCTCGGAATGCATCACTAGTAGAAAAGGGGGCAATGGTCCAGGCCGGTCCAGCCCATTAGTCCCGGTTCAATCCAGAACCGGGACCAATGGGGGCATTGGACCCGGTTCTTGAGCCCCGGCGGCCGGCCGGGCCACGTGGGCCATTGGTCCCGGTTCGGCTGGACATATTGGTCCCGGTTCGTCCCACGAACCGGGACCAATGCGCCCCGCTCCTGGCCCATCACCATTGGTCCCGGTTGGTGGGACAAACCGGGACCAAAGGGTTGGTCCTCGTTGCGGCCAGAGTTTAGTCCCACCTCGCCAACCGAAGGGGAATCGGACCGGTTTATAAGCCCCTCCCTCTGCCATATTGACCTCCTCTGAAAATGAAAATATATGCCCTTATATAGGGAAATTCGCCTAAATTCATACGGATTCGTTTGAAATTCATTATGAATTTAAGTTAATTTTCCTCTATAAGCGCATCTATGCTCATTTCTGAGTAGTTTTTTATATTATTTTTCTTTTCTGCTATATTTATTTTTTTCTTTTTATTTCTGAGTTGTAATAAGCCATTAAAAATAAGGATATATGCTCCTTTTTTAGTACAGTTAACCACAACTATTTTTTGCTTCTATTCATTTCTGAGTAGTTTTCTATATAGTTTCTTTTTTCTTTTCTGTTATATTTATTCTTTTGGTTTTATTTCTGAGTTGTAATAAGTCATTAGAAATAAGCATCTATGCTATTTTTTAGTAAAGTTAATCAAAATTATTTTTTCTTCTATTTATTTCTGAGTGGTTTTTTATATAGTTTTTTTTTCTTTTCTGCTACATTTATTTTTTTCTTTTTATTTCTGAGTTGTAATAAGTCATTAAAAATAAAAAAGAGGCGCAATGCTCATTAAGACGAAGCCGCTCCCCCGGAGCAATACGAGTGGGTCAACGGTAGTCACACGACGATGCCTTCATCATGGTAACGACATGGAACGCCGCCATCGCCCGCCGTCAGCTCGGTTTTCACCGGCAGCTACGTCTCCCCGACTCGCAGCTGGTGCCAGATGACGGATCCCGAGATCCGAACACCCAGCCTCAGGCCGACCACCTCTGACTGAAGAGATGACCACCATCTATGCTCATTTTTTAGTAAAGTTAATCATAACTATTTTTTCTTCTATTTATTTTTGAATTGTAATAAGTCATTAAAAATAAGCATCTACGCTCATATTTTAGTAAAGTTAATCACAACTACTTTCTTTTCTCTTTATTTCTGAGTTGTAATAAGTCATTACAAATAAGCATCTATGCTCCTTTTTTAGTACAGTTAATCACAACTATTTTTTGCTTCAATTCATTTCTGAGTAACTTTTTATATAGTTTTTTTTCTTTTTTGCTATATTTATTTTTTTCTTTTTGTTTCTTAGTTGTAGTAAGTCATTAAAAATAAGCATCTATGCTAATTTTTTTAGTACAGTTAATCACAACTATTTTTTGGTTCAATTCATTTATGAGTAGTTTTCTATATAGTTTTTTTTTCTTTTCAGTTATTTTTTTTCTTTTTATTTCTCAGTTGTAATAAGTCATTAAAAATAAAAAAGAGGCGCAATGCTTATTAATTTGCTTCAAGCCTTTCGGAATAGTGTCAACTGCACTGCACATAGCTCTGTGCAGTCTACCGTATTCCTCAAGGCTTGAAGCTAACCAACGTGCAGGAGCATTGAGCCTCTTCGTCAGCGTCTCTGCACTCAGGGCTTATAAACAGCTGCGAGTGCCTCTCGCTTGGCGAGGTGGGACTAAAAAAACAGCTGCAGGAAGAATCAAAATAAAATAAATAAAATAAAAAAAGTGCCACCTAAAGGGCTACCACGGCCTGAATACGACTAGAAACCCAACAATGGGCCAGGATTCAGGCCCACAATAGGCCCAATAGGCCCACAGGCACATATAGTGCGTTTAGGCCCATAAACCTGCATTTGAGAGGAGCTCGAGAGGGCAGCGGGACTGGTGCTTATAAACCACTCTCGAGCTCCCTCAGCTAGCGAGGTGGGACTAAACTTTCGTGCCGTGACGCGGGCAGCACATGGCCTTTAGTCCCGGTTGGTACCACCAACCGGAACTAAAGGGGTGCATTGGTACCGGTTCGTGGCACCAACCGGTACCAATGCCTCCCCTTTAGTCCCGGTTGGTGCCAACAACCGGGACCAAAGGTCTTCGTTTCCCGCCCTTTGGGCTGCTGAAAAGAGGCCTTTGGTCCCGGTTGGTGGCTCCAACCGGGACTAAAGGGTGCATTAGTCCCGGTTGGAGCCTCCAACCGGGACCAATGCTCTTGCTATATATACTGGACTTAGCAGTTTTCGCCAAATCCCATCTCTTTCTTGCCCTTGCCCCGAGCTTCTGCTCCTCGTCGCCGTCGCCGCCGAGCCCGCCCCACGCCGCCCCGAGCCCGCCGTCCCCGTCGCTGCCCCGAGCCCGCCGTCGTCGCCGCCCCCATCGCCGCCCGCGTCCCGCGCCGCCCCGTCATCGCCGCCCGCGTCCCGCGCCGCCGCGCCTCGATGTCGC
>NC_041393.1:773057053-773097011 GCF_002162155.2 Triticum dicoccoides
CTCGATGTCGCCAGCCGTCGCCCCTGCCCCGAGCTCGCCGTCCCCGTCGCCGCCCCCGAGCCCGCTGTCCTCGTCGCCCCTGCCCCGCGCCGCCCCGAGCCCGTCGTCGCCCCTGCACCGCGCCGCATCGACGCCGACGTGAGCGTTTTTTTATTTTTGTTAGATTTTTTTAGATTCTTTTTGTAGTTCATAGATTTTTTTGTTAGGATAGATGTGTAGTAATTTAGATATGTAGTTCATAGATTTTTTTTGTTAGATTAGATTTTTTTTGTTAGATTACATGTGTAGTATAATTAATTTGTTCATATTATGTTAGATTTTTTGTTAGATTAATTAGATTTTTTTGTTAGACTAGATATGTGTAGTAATTAATTTGTTCATATTATGTTAGATTTTTTTTCTGTTAATAGATTTTTTTGGTGATATTATTATTGAATATGCATGTTTGGTGATATTATTGTTAATAGATTTTTTTGGTGATATTTAGATTGTGTAATTAATTTTGTTCATAGAATTTTAATTATTTTACTATATATAGAAGTAGTTTGTTTTTAGTAAGTACTACTATTTATTTATAGTAAGTGCTTAGTAGTTGAACTACATAGTTGATTTTATTAATAAAGCTACTTTTATTTAACTATATATAGAAGTAGTTCCCGCGTCGACGTCGGCGATGCCTATCCCGCATCCTCGTCGTCGTCGACTCGGCGGTGGAGGCCTGCTTGATCAGGGCCATGTTCGGGACTGGGCTCCGCCGGGTTGGTATTGGGAGGTGCTACCTTCCGGGGGACGTAGGTTGGTGAGGAGGCAGCCCGTTGTTGACCCGATCCTTGTTTGGTGGCGGTCGCGTGGGCCAGTGACGGTGGTGTGGCATCCGGACACCGCGGAGGTGGTACGTCACCGTGTCAGCGAGGAGGACGAGCACGTCCGTCGCTACATGGTTGCATTGGAGGGGAGGTTCGACAATACCTGACAGGTTCTTCAGGGATCTCACTGGAGCTATGATCCTGTGATGGTTCCTTATCTTTGAGTGTCCACCGCCCGCGTCGATAGCCGTCGGGAGCTACGGTTTCTAGTTGTATTAGTGATAATATTCGACGATGTACGGACAACAAGAGATGATGTACTTTTGCTTATAATTATTGAATGCATGCTAATTTGAATACTATACTTTATTTTATGATTTGGTTTTGCTTATTTTATGATTTGGTTTTGCTTATTCAATGCTCGTATTGGATAATTTCTCCTTCATTCCCGTGTGCTAGTCAATTTGATATAATTAATACTGCATTCGGGAATGAAAAGGAGGAGCTACGTACATCGATCATCGATACTCAATCCGTGATTAATAATAATGATCTAGTTTAATATTTGAATTATGAACGTATAGGCCGGAAATGTCGTACTCATCGGACGACGAAAACCGCCCGGGGGAGTGCGACTGGTGCCACGAGGACCGAGGTATCTGCGACAGGTTCATTGTGCTGGACGAAGATCGGCGCTTCAGCATTAAGCTCGAGGAGACCTTCGATGTTCATACGGTACACAACCGACGATAATAGTTCTTTATCGTAATTACTCATGACTTCAACTATTTTAATCATGATAATATTTTTCATCTTTTCCAATTCGACTAGCTTATCCAATGCTTTGCAAGACGCTATGTCTTGGAGAGGATGGGTTTTGAAGACCATGAAAGTTTCGAAACCAAAAAAATTATCCTAAGTACCCATCATGGCGTGGATTTTCAAGTAAAGTTGTACAATGCTCAGAGTGGAACCCATTTTGGTTGCAAAAATTGGGAAGCACTTTGCAAGATGTATGGTTTTGATGAGGGTATGCTTGTTACCATGGATCTTGGTGATCCTACAATCGAGCAAGAGAGACCTACGATTTTCGTCCTTGTGGATACACCTCCAATTCTTCCCCCATGTGAGCTTAACATAGTTATTAATTAATTTATATTGTTTATTTGAAAATAGTTGACAACTTATTCTCCATGGACAGCTTATTTTCATTCTTCAAAGAATGTGCGGAAGATGGTAGACAGAACCTACTACACCGAAGGCTCCGAACTAACTTATCAGGAGAAAAATCATCTGGTCGGATTTTGTACTGATCTTGAGAGTTACAATGTCTACAATCGAACTCCTCAACATTATGGTCAGTACGTGCCACTAGTGCACGTGTTGAACTACGGTAACTACCATGGAGATACCCTGGTATGATTTTTTACTATTACAACATTCGTGCATCTTTTTGCACATTTCTAAAACTAGTACATCATATCATTGCTAACTACGAAGTTATTACTATGTTTTTCAACAGATAATCCCAAATGATTGTGTGCCTCATCTGATGTATACACGGGGTAGCCTTCATGTTTTGAACATACACCCAGGTCGTCCTACGAATCTCAACTGTCCATACCGGGTTTCTAAAAGAAGTGGAGACATGATAATCAAAGAATGGAAAAAATGTATGGACAGTCGTAAGGAGCTTCTTGGAAGCAACATTCAGCGAAGGGCAAACATTGGAGACAGGATGATCGCCATTCTTCATAATGGAGAGTCAGGGTCTATATTGTTTTATGCTATTTTACCTTAAGGGTGTTTAGGTCCTACCTGATACTGATGATCATGTGCTAAGAACAATTATGTAGGGTTGGGTTCGATGACTATGAGAATGATGATCGTATGACTTATTATTAATAACGAGTAGAAGTTGTATATGATGATGCATGATTAGTAGGACTTGTTATTATATATATATATATATATGATGATGTATGATGCAAGCATGCGTGAGCATTTTATATCTGCGGGGGTGCAATGAACATAGCAGCACCGTTGATAAACCAAGGACGAAGATATAAGAGAGGACACTTCTCTCTATTAGCTAGCTATAATAACAACCTAAAAATAACCCCTAAAGCAGCCACTTTTAAAAAAAATTGACTTTTGGTCCCGGTTGGAGCCACCAACTGGGACAAAAGTCCTGACTGGGGTGGGCGCACAGGGCCACGTAGAGGCACATTGGTCCCGGTTCTGGTTTAAACCGGGACTAATGGGTGGAGGTATTAGTAACGACCCATTAGTCCTGATTCATGAACCGGGACTAAAGGCCCTTACGAACCGGGACTAATGGATGGTTTTCTACTAGTGCATCACATCGATTTTTTAAAGGAAAAGTATATTTTTCGTCCCTAAACTCTCTTGAAAGTATAGAAATGGTACCTCAACTTCCAAACCGACAAAACTTGGTCCCTAAACTTCTCAAACCAGATTAGTTTAGTCCCTTGACTCAACAAAAGCAGTTTTCATGCTGACTTGGCATGGTTTTGACAGGTCGACGCCCACATGGCAATCTTCTTCTTCCTTCCCAGTTTACCTCTCCTAGGCATTTCGTCGAGCAGTTGGCGCGCGTCCAGAAACCACCCGAAGCGATACAAGGGACTGAAGTAATCCAGTTTGAGAAGTTGAGGGACTAAGGTTTACTGGTTTTGAAGTTGAGGGATCATTTTTGTACTTTCGAGAAAGTTCAAGGACCAAAAATATACTTTCCCATTTTTTTAATGACACCAATATCAAAATTAGAAGAAACTGAACTGATGGCAACAGACAAATTTATAATATAGACCCAAGTTAAACAAAATAAACCTTCAGCTGCGGTTGCATACTTTTGCTGACGATTGCGTATGATTGAATGCTCACGCGTGAACGAGTTCTTTCACCTCTCTATGGCGTTATTTGCCCTATTTTCATTGAATTTCCGAGTTCAAACGGATCATAGATTTCCATTGCACTTTCAGCAATACTGACCCATTGTTGCAGCGGCTGTCCAGTACAAAGATAATTGTAACGGAACATGCCTATTTCGTGGTTCATCGACTTGCATGGCGGGTACAAGGGCTCCCTGTGCGCATCTCCAGGCTTGGCTAGGAGGACAAGCCATGCCTCGTCCCACACCGGTAGCTGCAGGGTCGGCGGCGAGGTGGGCTCGTCGATGCCGGCTCTGGTGAGCACCGTGCGCTGGGAGGGGAACTGGGACCTAAACGCGTCAATGCCAACACGGGTGCCACTGTGGTCCCGCACGTCAGGGATTATAGGGAACTCGGCCAGCGCGCCGGTGAGCGGGTGCAGGAGGAGGATGGCGCCGGTGGCCTTGTCGCAAAGGATGAAGAGGCCGTCGACATAGCTGAGGAGGTGGCTGGTCGTCAGCACCGGGAGGTCCAGCCCGAGGCAGGAACTAGTGGCTATGTTCCTCAGGCGGAGGCACGAGGGGGGCGCTGCCTGCTTGGACAGCGGGATCCAGTCGCGGGGCCGGAACCGGGCTTCCAGGACCCCCCACACGAGGGGGTCGTCCGTTAGCTCGCGCCAGGGCTGGCACACGGCCCGGAAGCGCAGGTACTCAGACACGTCGACCGAGAGCAGCCGGCCGGCAACGTCCTCGATGAACACCGTCGTCATTTTGGCCCAGTCCCTCCTGCCATGACAATAGGGCTGGACACGAGCCGAGCCGAGCCGATCTTGATCCGAGCCTGGCTTTGGCTCGCTGTGGAGCGGCTCGGCTCGGCTCGGCTCGCTCAGCCAGCGAGCCTACTTCAAGCGGCTCGGCTCGTTTTGGGTATGGCTCGGCTCAGACCGAGCCGGCTCGAAAGCCAGCTGCCGCAAGTCTTCATTTTTACTTGCAGAAGACAGAATCTTTGTATATAGTTCACAATCTTGATTGTTTTGCAACAATTAAACCCATATTTAGAAAAAAACAGCTTACACTGCTTAAAATGAAACATCCAGCAGTATATTGTTTCAAGAAATGGTCATACTAATGAAAAATAATCTTTCTTTTATGAATTCTTCTACAAAAATTGTAACAATGGAACAGATATGAGAGAGAAAATTGGGCAGCATTTCTATTGAATTTTGGACAGAACATCCTTTGAACTTTACACAGCAAAACATCATAGCGAAACAAACAAATTTTCATTATCCGCAAACTCATCTGAATCTGATTTGACACCAACCCCAGACGGCACCTCAAACAAAGTTTCTTGCTCTTCCTTGTCCTCGTCCTCATCCTCTTTCACCTCTTCATGATCCTCCTCAGCTTGCTTACCATGCTCCATTGCTTAGCACACAAAAATAACACACATGAGCTTGGACACACATATATTTGACTTTTGGATAGCAAAAACAGCACGCACATGAGCTTGCACAAACCATATATTTGAGATTTTAACACCAAAAAAAGCACACACATGAGCTTGCACAAACATATATTTGACATTTGGATACCAAAAACAACACATATGAGCTTGGGCACACATAAATTTGACTTTCAAAAAGCAAAAACAGCACATACATGAGCTTGCACAAATATATATTTTGCACGCACATACCTGGGAAGATGTAGCCTCCCTCTCATAGTCGTTTGCGGAGCCAGAGGCAGCGGCTATTCCGGCACGCACGCCAGCGCCGGTGGGGTTAGGGGGGCGTCAAGGCGGAGGTCCCCGAGACCGGCAACTTACTCTTCATAATGGAGTCCAAGGTCCTCTCTTTCTCCTTCTCCTTCCCATTCGCCTTCCCCTTTTCCTTGTCTATTGTTGCGACGATAGGCCTCTGCACACATCAGCAAACAACACACGGTCAATCATCGACAGAAGTAAACTAATTACACATGGAATCAATGTAATTTCCCAGCAAGTAGTTTTTTTTCAAGCTGCTATGCTACAGCAAGTAGATCATCAACAGCAGAAAACTAATTAGACATGGAATCAATGAAAAGTTCGATCCATTCTGCCCTATAACTCCATCCATCCATGATCCATCCATCCGGCTCTTCTAGATCTAGCCCTACAGGCTACAATACATCCATCCATGATCCATCCATCTAACCCTACATCTACATGACTACATCCATCGATCGATCCATCCATCCATCCATCAGATGCATGCTAGTTTAGACACCTACGGCTAGGGATTGGGACGGAAGAACTACATGAGTACATCCATCGATCCATCCATCCATTGATCCATCACATGCGTAATAGTAGTTCAGAGAGTTGCGGCTAGGGATTGGAAAGGAAGGAGGTACCTGCTCCTGCTCGTCATGTTCGGCGAGAAACCAGGGGAGGCGCGTCCTTCTGGGTCCGGCGTGGTGAGGGAACGTGGCGTCGCCCGTCGCCGTTAAGCCCGTTGCTGTCGGTGCGGTTAGGAGACGCGGCGTCGCTCGTCGCCGTCGATCCAGCTTTGCGGCGCAGAGCAGAGAAAGGGGCGAGGCAGCACAGAGCAGAGAAAGGGGGAGGCGGCGCCCTCTATGCTTCTCTCGTGCCCTAATGCGTTGCGTGCGATGGAGATGAACGAATTGGGCTGGGCCTTGAGCGAGTCACCGAGTTGGACCGGGCGAAACTCGGCTCGGCTCGGTCGGGAATCAGGCCTCTTTTTCCAACTGGGCTCGCTCGTTTATTGTATCGGGCCGAGCTGTAATGGGCCGAGCTGGAGCGAGCTTCGGGCCGAGCCGAAAAGCTCCCTCGGACGTCCAGTCCTAGCTATGGCGTGAGGCGGCTGCTCGCCGCCGGCTTCGGCTTCAGTGTTGGTGCATGTTGGGTATTATAGTGAGGTGTCCCCGCATGCTACACAACGATGGTTGGGGTTGCTTCGTTACCCGACATGCTGCTTGCAGTGGTCGACATGAGCAGACTGCCATGCTGATGTGCTGCTCGTGGTGTCCTTATCTTTAAATTTGGCCGGTTCGCTGCTGTTGGATACGACCTGTGTCGTGGCTCCATCTCGTAGTTTCGCTCTAGCTTGGCTCCTTCCTCGTGGTCTGTAGAGGTGGTGAGGGAATAGGCAATGAGTCAAATCCTGATTCTTTGACATGGGTCGATACCGGTGATGATGTCGTTACAGGGTGTCCTTCTCATCCTTGAAGGCATTGTTGGTGAGTATTTCCTAAACACTAGGCCGTGTCCGCTCAGAGTAGGCGGGATCTCTGGGGGGTGTTGGGAGGTCGACCCATTCTCACGGTTTGGTGGGGTGGTCATTTGCGGTTCCAGGCCAAAACTTCTGGTCAACAGGGTTGATGGCGGCGACGACGGCGTCCGCGGTAGTGGCTTTCCTTCTTCAAAGCGTTTTGGATGATATTACTTGCAATCGCTTTGGGAAGAGGACATGTTAGGTGGAGGTGTGTTAGCTTAATCCAAACGAATTTGACTTTGGCAAGTTTGGCTAGAAGTGTGCTAGTTGTGTCCATAGTTTTAAATAGCGCGCTAAGCATCTTAGCGGCGGACCTCTTCAAATGCTATAACGTGCTATAGCGGAGCTATAGCGCGTTATTTAAAATGTTTGTTCATTTGTTTAGACCAAAGTATCTTAGCGCAAGACCTTTGTAAACGCTATAGCGGAACTATAGCGGGCTATTTAAAACAGTTGTGTCCAAACTTTGTGAGCCAACGTGTGAGTCAAAATAGGAGTACTGGTTCGAGCCTGATTATAGGATTACTATAAATGGCCGGTGATCAGCGTTGCCGGTTGATTAGTTTATGAAGGTGCCTTCGCGTGTCCTAGCAGTGTAAGGCTGTGTCCAGTGCGTCTAGTAGGAGTCCGGTTAGGACTCTGTACGCATGTTTAGGTAGTAGTTTCACTACGAGTAGGATTGCGTTTGGGTCAGATCGATGGCTGATGTATTATATATGGGGCGTGCTACGCATCCGCTTTAAAAGATCAGCCGGGTCGTGAGCCCTTAGATTTACCGCATCGGCCGAACGTGTCTCCTCTACCGCAACACAGATCTAGTTGTGGTATTATTTCTGCAACACATGTCTTGTTGCGGAATTATTTCTACAATATAGGTCTTGTTGCAGATTTTTATACAACAACAATTTTGTCTTATTTTTTTGCAACTAAGGATTGGTTGCAAATTTTTTTTTGCAACTGCGGTCTTGTTACACAAAATTTTCGTAAGAAGAGTTTTGTTGCGAAACGTAGACCCGTCGTAAAGCATTGCAACACCGCATATGTTTTAGAAGCATAGCTCTTATTGCAGAACTGAGTTCAAGGAAGGATAGTATGCGAGCCCTCGTCGTAAACAGGGCCGGACCTGAGATTTTTGGGGCCGGGTGCGAAACTAAAACTTGGGGGCCCTTAATATATATTGTTTGGACATGGAAACATGACCCTTAGTATAAGCATCATAACAATATTTTTTTTGCGGGTGAATAATTATTGTAATATATGTTGGTAAAAACAATTATAGTGTTCAAAAACACAATTATAGTAATATGTGCATATATATTTGACCAACAAACATTATATGTCATAAATCCGACCGTAAATTTTCTATAATAAATCTAAAAGCAATATTGATATGAAATAGTTTATGCACACTATGCCGAAGGAAATGTGCATAAAAAATTTAGCAATAAAAGCCATGCATCATGTTGACGAAGATAAATTGCTTAATTACCAGTAAATAAAGTGATAATTTGATCACCGATTAGTTTGCCAAAGAAAGGAAATCGCGGCAGGCATATTTGCACCAAAATTTTAGCCTAACTCTGCATGATCTCGCGCAATCTTCGGTGATCTCTCGCGATATTGGCCTGCATCTAAAATTGGAAATCATTGCAGGGCAATTTTCCAACGGCGGTTGTTAGGCAACCATGGCAATTTCGTCTGCGGTTTAAAATTATGAAATACGATAATACCTTGGATCCATTGAACGGTGTCGCTGATTGTCCGATCGGGTGCTCGGCGATGGCGCGATCTGTAAATGCGTCTGCGGCATGCGCACGGGGATGTGCATGAGCGTTGGGTGATGGCGCAATCTGGCGCCGGCCTGGAGTAGTGATGGAAGAACGAGTTCATCCTGTGAAACAGTGACTTACGTCGACAGATCATGACCGTGGTTGGGGATACTTGAAGACATGAAGTCACAATTGGATCTCGGAATGAAATTAGGGAAACTTCTCTTTCTTTTGCAGGGAAGGGAAACTTCTTTTTAGATTAGGAAACTGTACAGGCATCACGCGATCAACTCGTACGAGCTTATTACGACTACGAGGAGTTCAAGGATCGTATGTGTGTGGGCTACGTAGCTGCGTATGGCTGCGTGACCAGCGTAGGTCCAGCACGTAGCAGCGGCCGAGGGCGTGTGGATCTTGCGTCATAGACTGCCTACTATGTACGTACCTAGATGGGGGGTCCTGCGTATGGGGGCCCGGGGCGGCCGCCCCCCTTGACCCCCCTCAGGGCCGGCCCTGGTCGTAAAGCATTGCAACACCGCATATGTTTCAGAAGCATAGCTCTTATTGCAGAAATGATTTCAAGGAAGGATAGTATGGGAGTTCTCGATTAGACGTGTGTCACGCAGGGATGGTAGCGGACGCGGCCACTGTTATCTGCCGAGTGATGATAAGTGTTTCCCATTATATATGCTCAGCGTCGGGACTTTTGTAATACAGAGAGAAAAGGAGAAAAGAAATAAAGAGGAAATATGGGCACAACAAGGATGCTTGGCTATCAGATTTTTGTGTGTATGTTTTCGTCGTATTTGATGTGATCGATCCTGAGAGCGAAAACCCAACAAGGTGGACTGTCTATGTTGTGGGTGGGGGTTGTTTTCCCTAATCCTATTTTGTTATTCTTTTTGTCCTAGTTTTCCCTTATATACCTGGCCAATTGGTATTTTGCCTTTTCATCTCTTAATGAAAACTGTAGAGCTACCTGCCTTGCAAGTCAAAAAAGAAAAATCAAACAATTGTATGTTTGACCAAAAGTTTATAAAGAACTATCAATATCGACATTATCAAATCAGGGTGGCGATTTCCAACGCATGGTGATAGCTATGCACACATGGTGTCAGCTATGCACCCTTTTCCTTAAGTGCCTTTTATATATATGAGGTGTTCGCTTTTTTATGGTATCGACACAAATGCCTTTTTGTTGTATAGAAACGACTTTATGTCACTTCTCTTTGCGTCTTTGCTTAACATTTTGGCACAAGTGTCTTTTCGTTGTACAGAAATGGCCTTTTCTCACTTCTCTCTGTCTTTTTGACATAAGTGCCTTTTTGCTTGCTTTGCTGGTCCTACGTCATGAAAATAACTTTGTTTTTATTAGAGAGTTATTTTCCATGGTCCAAAATAAATAGAGATAAAAATTGGGGCCGTGCACATATGCCGCCATGTAAAGAAAGTTATTTTCATATCAGATAAATAAACTATGAAAATATATATCATGATGAATCTAATTAGAATGATCTAGTAATGGGAATGTTGAAATTTTTCTCAAAAACGTTGGTCAAATAACACAAGAGCCTTTTAAAAAATCATTCTATGTTCTTCCTGGTTTATTAGTCACCCCTGAATTTTGAGCTTCATTTTGACAAGGAATACTTTTGAGGTTCCTTCAGGTCTAAAAGGACAAGACCATTTAAGAAAAATCGTCTGTGTAATTTTTATGGCTACTAACTCATACATTGTTTGTGAAAAGATTTATCATAGTTAGGCTCAAACTTTGTGGAATACTTATAAACCATCCGGAGGATGTACACCCTATAATAAATGCTAAAGTAACGATATCCTGTATTATTATTTTTGAAATCACAGTATGTTCCGTTTGCAAAAAGATCTCGGACTTGCAAAAAAGGAAGTGCATTTATACGATGCAAGCTATGTCTCCAGTTCGTTGTGTGTTTGCCCATCCGAACCTTCTACTTCTAATTACAGGAACACAACATGGCGTCATTCAGATCTGGAGCTCCGCTGATTTCAGGTAATCACCTTTTTTTTTACAGTAACCGTCCCATCCATTAAACAACAATCGAGTTACAAGAAGATACGCACACAAAAACTGGAAACGTACCAAGCGAAAACAGAACTCCGGGAAACATTGCAGGGAAAACCTAAATACAAAGAAGATTACAAGAAGGCTCATTGGGGTTTCTGCACACATTGAAGCTAGTGACTCCACCAAGTTCCGGAGTCGCCAACATACTCATCACAACTGAACCCAGCCTTCATCGTTGCAAGATCCAGGGTCACACCATCAACAAGGTGGCTTTTTGAGCTGAAGAAAAGGGCTGCCGTGAGCAGCAAGGCACATATCATTGTGGCGGATTAGCTAGAGATTGTCCCAGTGCTAGTCTAGATCCGATTCCGCTGCACGATGCCAACGAGGTTGGGGAAGAGAACCGGATTTGCCGCCTACAAACCATCATCCCCATTGCAGAAACATCAGTTCATCCTGCTGGCGCAGCCACAACATGCATCAACCAGCAGCGACGAAAAGAAAAAGTAAACTTGTTGTCTTTCTGGGTCCTTCGAGACCCTCTTTCTGTTCAAAAGAAAAACTCGTTATCTTGAGAGAACGACAGGTACACAAAGCCGCCAGCTCTTCGTCTAAGCCATGTAGAGCTTTACGAGTGCTGCCTGTCCAAACTAGAACACGACCCTATGTTTGCATTATGAGCAATCAACTAATGTTCTCATGACATTAGCGATGAAGTAATGTCGTAGCGAATTATGGTACAAAGTTTATAGCACATAGGTGGATATACTGCATCATATTTTTCTATAATCTTGGAAAAATTATGATAAATGTTTGATCCCTGTTTGCTAGGCTCAAGAGAATCATTAACCTAGGAGGCGGTGGACCTGTTGTCGGTCTCGCGTGTTTGATGGGCTCACAAAGGTACATATGCTTCTTATTCCAGTTTTATCTACAGATACTCAGAGAGTTTGCTTCCCTACAGGATCTCTAGGTGAAAAACAATGACACAATTTTGCCTTCAATGATGTACCATGTTTTCCCTTTGTTCAACATTCAAGCATCTGTGTAATTTACCTGGCAAAGAAAGAAGAACCGGAAAAAAATTATAAATTGTCCCGGACTGACAGCTCCCTTTTTTGTAATATCTGTGTCATAGTTTTTGAAATTCTTATATTCAATTAAAGTATGATAGCAATTTACAAAGATGACTATCTTTTGCCGGCAGCAGGATTATGATTGGTCAAGGAAAGGCATTATGTTCCATGGAAATCCGTGAGAATGAAGCATTGTGTCCTAAGTCCCGGAAGCGCCGCCACAAGACCATGCGCTGGCGGAGCAAGCTGAAGTGGAGGTGGAGCCTAATCAAATCTAGGCAGAGGGCCACAACACAGAGGAGCGGGATGCAACAAAGGAGCAGCAATTGTTGCAATCCGTGAGTGTCATTGAATCGTAGTTCAGCCAAGCCACAACAGAGCACCGTCAAACAGAGGAAGTGGCTGCAATGCAAGAGCACCATCCTAGTTCTTAGTCGAGTGTAAACTGCTTGCAGCTAATTGGTTAATTCGATGTGGATTTGAGTATACAAACTAAATCCTGGGTTTTATAAAGACACTGTATTTTCTACTCTCGGGTTCTATAAAGAACCAAATAATTGAAAAACGTTATCAAACATTCTTCAAAAAATCTGAAATTTTATGAATTCAAACTTTATCCCATGTTTGAGGTTCTTGTAAAAGTTCACATGTTTGAGGGTCTCAGCAAAATTTCAGATTCTTTGGACAATGTTTGATGACATTTTTCATTTTTTTTGCTAACTCGGGTGTTATCCGAGAGTAGCCACTACTTTCTGTTTTATAGAGTATATGTTCCTGTCAACAAATAGTGTTATTTTTTCAATACAATCCGGCAAACCAAAGCTACAGTGGGTTTGATTAGAACAATGTGAAAGTTGAAGGGTTATCTTTATTGTGATGATAAGAGAAGCGTTGTGCATTTTATGTCCCCAGCTGAAGACTCTAGTTTACCATCCAAGCTCCTCATGGATGTAAAAAAGAATGCGTTGCAATTGCAGTGCAACAACGTAAGAGAAAAAATTCGGTAACGTGGGGAATTCAAGTTGCCTAACTGCATGCAGCATGCTGCTCCACGAAGGCAGTGGCAAAGGACTCGGTTTTCTCTGTCTCTTTTGGGCATATCTTGTGTGGTCGCTGCAGCATAGTTCTTATGTATTATTCCCTTCGTCCCAAAATAAGTTTGGCTCAGCGACACAGCGATACATATTTTGAGAGGGAGGGAGTATCATCATACTTGGATAACTTTTACGGACATGGTTGATGCTTTATTTGTAAAGCGGAGCAAAAACCTATTTCACTTATATATAACCAGTGTTACCTCAAACGTTGGACGAGAAGCTTCATGCATGGTGTTGTAGACAAGAATTTCTTAAAGTAGCCTATTTTTAGAAAAAAGCTAGGGCCCTACCTTATAAATAAAACCGTATGGCAGGATAAGAAACACATGAGACATAAACGAGTTCAAACATCTGCAAATGCAGCAGAATTACAGTCATCTGAACCTATACTAATTAGAAACTCCCTAAAATTAACACGTTAATAAAAAATTATGAGTTGTTAATATGGTGGGACCAAATTATTAGGATGTAGATCTACCTATAAAACACCAGGCCAATAAAACTCGGAACGCCCCAAACACTTTCTCAGTTGTAAAAAATAAACTTCAGAAAAACCAATCTATAACCCCACGTCTTTTTTCATTGTTTTCAAACAAGAAAGAAAACATACTCATCACAATCTATCATTATGGTTTATATTTATATAAAAACTGGTAATTTTGTTTCTAATTTTAAAAAGTACAAACGAAAATGTCCTTTTCTCATAGCCTCAAATTTCTCTTTTTTGCTGAGAGCCACTCCCTCCGGCCCCAGAATGACTGACTCAACTTTGTACTAAAGTTAGTACAATTCAGTACAAAATTGAGTCACTTATTTTGGGGCGAAGGGAGTACTAAAATGTCCAAACTTCAAGAAATTTGCACTGGAGATTACGAACATGAGCATCTGCGATCACAAAAAAAGCTAGAAATTTTTGAATTTTTTTTACTATTTTAAATGATTTTATGGTTCACTCACGGCTGGAGATGCAACCGAGAGGCAAAACGCCGCTCACAGAAAATGGAATATTCAATTTGAGCCTTGGCTCCTCGGCTCTCGGTGAACAGTAAATTCAAAATAAAAACTCAAAAACTCAAAAAATCTTAACTTTTTTTACATGGAAGATGTTCGAGTGTGTGATGTCCACTCCGAAATTTCAGCTTATTTGGACATCCAAGTTGCTTGTGGCAAAAAAGACAAAATCGGTCCAAACATTGCTTGAATAGTAAACTTTCTCACACACACCAAATTTGCCTTTTTTGCTGAGACCTGCTAACATCTCCTATCTCCACCAAATTTGGAACGACATCATGTACATGAGCATCTTCCATCACAAAAAAATAGACTTTTTAATTTTTACCATTTAAAATGATTTTATTGTTCACTCGTGGGTGCAGATGCATATATAATTGTAAGGCTTAAGTGAGAGTTCCTATTTTTCGCTGGAGAGACCTAATAAAAGAACACTCTTATTAGGTAGAAACTACGAAAAACTGACTTCCAGAGGCACTCAACGTTTTCGGCCGTCAGATTTTGTGTTTATTTAATTTCTTGCTGTCAGATCTTTGTCTAGATAGTAGTTTACCGCGAACTGGGCTGGGGGTCCTAGGCCGCTATTCTGGAAACTTTTTTGTATGCCTGTGCTTAATTGGGCTTGTATGCCTCTTGGACGTCTCGTTTTCTCTCTACCGATAGGCTAACTGGTGGTTTACCACCATCGGTGCAGCGCTGAAGCCGGCGAGATCATGCGTCCCAGTCGTGACCCAGATTCTCTATGCCACCAGTACGCGGACCAACTCAAGGTACCCGTGCCCACCCCCCGCGGCGTCCGCCGATCTCCCCTTTCCATGGCGCAAACTTGGGCGTTTGTTCCTGTATAGGCGGCTGGTTTCGGCTACTATTTTCGGGGGCGATCGTTGGTGCCCGGATGACGCAGCGACTGGGTGTTAGGCTCAGGTCTTGATCGGTTCGTGTGAGTAAAATTTGTAGAAAAGAACACTAGGTTCTATTTGGAGATAAGCCTCGCAAATGACTTGGAATTGGCAAAGATTGGAGATAGAGTTGGGAGCAAGATCTTGGCGGTGAAGATTGTAAAAGTGCAAAGCCTCCCGGAAGAATTTTGACCCGGGCTGGGAGAAGCCCCTAAGAAGATGTTCTGTGAATACCACGACTTCTTCTTTGCCGGGTTGGGGAACACTCCTCCCCCGAGGAGCTCGCCAACCAATCACTTCCTAAGCCTGCAGTAGGCCATGCTCTTTATAATCATTCAACACCAGTGGAGAAACTTGGGAGCTCACTAAGTTGCAGATTGTAGTCTTGGCCATGATGAAGTGTCTAAGTAAAATAAAGAGCTGCAAAAGAATGAATTGCGGGTCATTTATGAAATGACTACTCGCTTGATGAAACTATGTGGTAAGACGGCAATGGGTAACAGGTATGGTTGAAGATAAAATGCCATAACTATAGATGACGGATGAGCTGCCCAAGAATGAGTCAGCGTTTACAACAGGGCAGTTTTCCTGAAGCATGGCCAGTTACAATCATAATAATAAGCAGATATAAATCCCAAGTGACTCAGCAAATAGATCTGTGCTCGCAGCGGTGCCAGAAAAAGGTCTTGATAACCCACAAGTATAGGGATCGCAACAGTTTTCGAGGGTAGAGTATTCAACCCAAATTTATTGATTCGACACAAGAGGAGTCAAAGAATATTTGCGAGTATTAGCAGTTGAGTTGTCAATTCAACCACACCTGAAGGACAGGGTGCGTTTGGTTGTATTGCCCAGCTTGCCATTAGCTGAGCTAGCTAGCTGAGCTCGGATGGGGTACCTTTGCCTTAGCTGCACGTTTGGTTCAATGCCGTTGCTGGCAAGAGCTAGCAGCTAGTTCTTTGGTTGTGTTGTGGGCAAGGTAGCTCGTCTTCACAGCATCCAAATATCATCTAGCTTATAACAAATGCATCAACAATACAATATCGCTGGAAAAAAAATCAGTGAAACAGAGAAATGACTACAGACATATGAAGTTGTAAGTAGTCATGCAGTAATTAAACGGACCTTTATGATTATATATTTGACACACTTTACAAACACACACTGATAAAAAATAAATCTGAGTAACAAGCTTATTTTTCAGGAATGAAAAACTCTGTGACATCATTACATGCCAACATTACGCATGGGCATTATTTCCCTATGAGACGATGCTGGAGGAAATACTAAATAATCCTAAAATTTTAAAGTAAAATGAATCACATGTCAGGAGGGACATGAACGTGTTCAGGAAAGTTATCACCGACCCAGCGCCGCACAATCTCTTGAGTAGCAGACATCGGCCTCCCCTTCAACATGGACGCCACTTGTTCATTGGTGGCCAAAGATGTTTGTAGTGCAAGTCAAACAAAGAGAGGTATTCTTCCATGTCATCAATTATTTTGAATAAATTCTCATTCGGGTTGGTCACGTGTGTGAAACGCATAGTATCTGACATATCACGCAGAGACCGCGTCATGTCTTGAACTACACTCTCCTCACACTTCACCCTCTTACCATTATCACGTTTGCCACCTCTAGGATGCTTCGAAGATGAGCTTTCGTTATTGGCGTCGTCAGGAAGACAATCTGAATCATATTGTGTTGCAGGATCAACCTCAATGTCAATCGCATTCTTCTCGGCGTCACCAATAAAATCCATGTCACGAGCATGAACACGGTCATAGGGTGTTTGAAGGACAGTGAACTCTCTGGTAGCATGCTTATGCTAAAATATGAACTCCATCTCATCAAAGTTGGCAATAGGCACATTGATATATTTTTCCCTCTTGTCTTTGTTCTAGAAGAGAGAAGGAAGCATGAAAGTGTTAGTTATAAAAGACAAAACATAATACAAGATGGAAATTTAATTTGACAAAATTTATATGTAATGCTCACGTTCTTCATCCGTACAACTTTAGTCTCATCATATAATATTGTCTTGTTGACATCATCAAAGTTGGCACCGCTTAAATTCTTCGCCTCTAGTATGATCTTCCACTTACCTTTCAGCTTATGGAATTTGTGATAAACTTACCTTTGTGTGAAGGCGGTGGTAAACTTTGCATTGATTTGTTTTGCACACCCATCATGATGTGTATCTTTGAAGACAAATTGTTTTCCCTCAGACTGAATTTTCTCTTTGTAGTAACGTAACATCTCATCTACAACCTGGGACTGCCACACCACATTGTACCTGCCATATCCCTGTGGCATGAATTAAATTTTATAATTCATAGACAGAATAATACCTCTGAGATGCATATCGCATTGCACTCATACCATGGTTACAAGTTGAAGAAAGAAAACACACAAGTCATTCTTCTAAGTGGTAATATAACTTAGAATCAACAAATTCACACAGAAAGCTTGAAAAAAATAAACCACGTCTAACATTATGCCTATTTATCCACATATTGGCTGCCATGGTATCCCTATTTCTAAGCACCTCCCTTTGTTCCTCACGTAAATCCCGTTGGACACGGCCAGCTGATCTTGGATTTTGCTCAAACCAGTTCTGCTTGCTGTAGACTAGTTCATAAGGACCTCCATTTAGTAATATCCAGTTGTGAAGGATACAACATGCTATGATGACTCGCACTTGTGAGGGAAAGGGATAATAAGGCCTAGTTGTCAGAACTTTCAAACGGTTCTTTAAAGTTCCAAATGCCCTTTCAACAGTAGTACGAAGGGATGCGTGCCTTAAGTTGAATAGCTCATTCAAGGTGCGAGGTCGATTATTACCCCTCCATTCACGCAAATGATATCGAGTTTGACGGAATGGTGGTACGAATCCTCTCCTAGCTGCATAACCCGCATCCGCAAGATAACATGACATTATCAACAATTAATCAGTCACTCACACTATATGGTATATGTTCATATATAACAAATGCAGGGGCCTACCTTCAGGGACTCTAAGGCCATTTGGATGCTCAAGAGAATGTCTTAAAACTGTTGAATCGTGTGCTGCACCCTCCCAGCCCGCACAAACATAAGTGAACAACAAATCAAAGTCGACCGTCGCTAGGACATTTTGGGTAGGGAATGGTTTTCCTGACACGAAAACTGTCGACAATCCGAGATGGAACGTTACATGGAACATGTGTACCATCAATAGCACCAATACAGTCCTAAACATCCAAGTAACAATTAATTAGTAACACACCTACTAGACTATGAAGTTATTTTAAAGTTTATGGGTAACTAGATGGACACCGTACTATACCTTAAAATAGGGATCAAATCGTGGGTTGCCTTGAATTTTTGATGGTGTATCAAGTGTTTGACGCCTAAGCATTTACGGTCTAAGTTTCCCAATTGCAAATAAAACTCTATTGAAGTAACGACTCACTGTCTCACCCGACCTTGTGAAATCTTATATCTTATATTTACTAATTAGAGGCACCATACAAGCCTCCATGTTAATCCTAGAAAAGCTAACTAATTAACCGTCAGATCTGTAATTCATAAATCTTTAGCCAGTGGATTGTACGTAATACCTTAAGCTCCATCAAAAAAAATACGCTTGAGAATTAATTTTAAAGAGTACACGGACAGAGTCCCAAACGGTCACGTCAAAGTTCGGTAGAAACAAAAATAGTGTTCCTCTTCCCCACGTACAAAACGAGTTCCCTTGAGATCCTCAAAAAAAAGTCCCCTCGGTGCACGTAAAAAGAACTCCTCTAGCCTCATCACGTCCAAATAAATAAAGTAAATGGAAATCCATGTAGGTTCAGAAAAGAGGGACCTCAAGCCTCACGGTTAAGAAAGCGAGTGATTTTTAAAAGCCAAGGGGTAGATCTATTAGAAGATGTTATCTGAATAAAAAAACGTCACATACTACAAAATAGTCCTCGATGTCCACATCTAAGTTCTATAGAAACAAAATGAACGTGCCTTTTTCCCACATGTAGAAAAATGAGTTTTCCAGCTAAAAAAGAGTCTCCAACACACTCATCTATGTTCTGTGAAAATAAAACAATGTGACACACAAATACGTGTACATATATGAAGATCTCAGGCACGTGAATAAAGAGTTATCAGGCCTCTCATTAAAAAGAGTCCACATCTCAATCCCCCCCAAAAAAAATGAAAATTCATGCATGTACAAAAAAGATGGAGCTCAAGCATCATGGTCAAAAAAGAGAGTTTATGCCTGATTTTTTGCGAAAAAAAGCTAGCGGCTAGATATGTTCTCGGCACCATAGAAGTATTCTCGGAGCCGTACTCGGAGATCATATGTTGGCCAGTCCGTGGCACAACCGACATTGAAAACAAAGTGTGAGTCGTTGGGCAGTAACGTGCATGTCTTCGACAGTTGATCCCCTAATTTCTGCTTCTGCTTGGTCCCTCTGTTGCTCTCTTTCACGCGAGTTTCCTCCAAACTCTACTTGATAAAGGTGAGGAATAGCTTGCAGGTCAAAGGAATCGAATTAACTAATTTTACGTGCCACAGATTTGCGGATTTCTGAAAATCGATACTTTTTTCTGGCTTTCTATTCATTTTCATCTAATGTTAATATGTTGTACAATTTATATATATGAGCGTGATTTAACTTTCTGTTTTCACAGGTTTCTTATTTTTAGATTAACCTACATGCATAGTGCAGTGCACGATGTTGCATTGCAAATATTATTGCTTAATTTACAGCTCTATCACAACGAATTAATGCATGGTATGCATCTCCCTTGGCAGGTTCACTTTGCTTCCAGTGAGCATTAAGCACATCATTTTCTTATTTTGAATGATTAGTTCGTTGACGCTGTAATTCCACAATTAAGAGTGCGAGAATATCATGAAAATTATCATCATATTTCCAGAGTATATCATCTGAATTTTTAGTGTTCGTGGCACATGTCGTTTATAGATGTTTTCCAAGACATGGGTAACAACACTATAGAGTTTCATATGGAGATACAAATGTTTCCAGATATATTGGTAATGAAAACAATCTATGGTGTTCTAAGCAATAAAGTGGAGAAGCTGGGTAGATAATCTCTAAATATTACATTGGTCGAAGAATGATAAAAAGGTGTTTTTATACCATTAGAGTCAAAGACTTCACAATAGGAGATTTAATACATCACTAAAGGGTTTTTTTCCTAATTTTGTGACACAAGCAGATGTAATTTGATCCAAGATATATTTACCTGTTTCCACAAGGTTTCCAACACCTTAAGCATGGCACCCAATAAATCAATGTGTCTTTGGTAATATTTCTTATGAATATTTTCCGTTCTTAGAAAACAAAATTGTGTATGTCTTCAATACCAATATTAGAGATCATAATTCTCTAAAATTTAAAATATAAAGAAGTATCTAAATGAGATCGGTACTTCTATTATTGCATGTCTCCCTAATTACCTAGCCCATGCTGCAGCACGGGTTGACGACTAGTGGAAACTAATGTCGATATTTTTCTTATGATGCCCTACTGTAGTGAGGAACATGGCAAGTTGCTCCTCTACAGTACAATGCCATGTATCTTTAAGTGGACTCATACTCCGTAATTTATCACACAGTTTGAAGAAATCTCATTTTCCCACGCGCAATTCGCCAATGCAGTGTTTCTCCTTGCCGCTATACAGTTTCCGTAGATATGCTATTCTTTCTTTATTTCTCTCTAACAATGAGTATCTTGTAGGGTGACTAGAGTTGCTAAGATATATGATCAGTGAACATTATGCCACTACAAAGGCACTGAAGAACGCAATTTTTCAGTTAATTTGTGCAGCGTCGTCCATCTATAAATAAATCAAAGAAGATCTAATATTAATGACTCAAAAAACACGGTGTTGTTAGTATAGACAGTCTAGGACTATCGTAGACAAATCTTAGTTGATATAAATGAAAATAAGATGCAGGCACAAGACAAAAACAGAGGAGGCTTTGTTCTTTTAGGAAGTACGTATGCAGAACTAATGAATCAGTTCTGATGCATGCTAAGTAGATAGCTCTGTATACACGATTCAGTACAGACCAAATTAAGGATTCAGATGCAGCATCCTTCTCAACCCCAACGCCACCGTGGCATTATATTAAAGTTTCCCATCACTTTAGCCATACCAATCTAATCCCAAATCCATCTCACACAACAAGAATCCTGCGTTGGATAAGACGACGGGGAGTACAGAAAGTAGTATTTACGATTAATAGCATCTAGTACTAATCAATTCCTGAACCAGCTAGACTGCCAAGAAAAATGCACACGCATACACAGGAGAATTCAAGAGACGGCGGACACAGAGTTGACCAAGACGGATGGAGGCGGACGCAGAACTGACCAAGGCGGATGTAGGCTTTCGTTGTCAAATTTGATGCGCTTTCAGCTAATCGTGGAGGGGAACCTGGGCCAACTCACTTGATTTATGGCTGCAGCCGATGGCGAACACGAAGGCTTCAGAGGATTTCGTTGGGGATGAGAAAAAATCGGGGACAAAGTGGAGGAGGAGGTCGAAGTGGAGAACTTCCTTGCCTAGCCAGGCTAGCTGCCCCCAAAAGCTAGGATATATTTGCGCTACCAAACGGCAAGCCTAGCCTAGCAAGGCAAAACTGTTTTTTGCCAAGGAACCAAACGCACCCTTAATATCTGCAGCAAAGTTTTTAGTAGCAAAGTAGTGTGGAAGTAATGGTAACAGTGGTAATAGTAGCAATAGCAATGTTTTAGTGATTGTAACAGCAGCACAACAAAAGTAACTTAGCGACGATTAATATGTGAAGAGCTCATAGGCATTGCATCAGTGATGGGTAATTATGTCAAATGGCATTCATTCATCATGTAGCAGTCAATAACGTAGGGTGACACAGTACTAGCTCCAATCCATCAATGTAATGTAGGCATGTATTCCGTATATAGTCATACATGCTTAAGGAAAATAACTTGCATGACATATTTTCTCCTACCCTGTGGCAGCGGGGTCCATAAGGAAACTGAGGGATATCAAGGCCTTCTTTTAATAGAGAACCGAAACAAAGCATTAGCACTTAGTGAATACATAAACTCCTCGAACTACGGTAATCACACAAAAGAATCCCAATTATTGTCACCTGGGGTATGCGAATCATAACTCGTAATAGGTGTCCACAACTTGCAAGATATGACCAAGAACACACATACATTCATGGAAACATAATAGGTTCAAATATGAAATCATGACACTCGGGCCCTAGTGACAAGCATTAAGCATAGCAAAGTCATAGCAACATAAATCTCAGAACATAGTGGATACTAGGGATCAAGCCCTAACAAAACTAACTCGATTACATGATAAATCTCATCCAGGGGGCTCACAAACCTCTTGATACGTCTTCGTCATATGTACTTTACCTAACGCTTTTCCTCTTGTTTTGGACTATATTTTGCATGATTTGAATGAAACTAACCCAGACTGACGTTGTTTTCAGCAGAACTGCCATGGTGTTGTTTTTTGTGCAGAAATAAAAGTTCTCGGAATGGAACAAAACTTTTTGGAGAATTGTTTTACAATAAAAGAAAAATATTGGAGCCAAGAACCACCGGAGGGGGCACCTGGGTGAGCGCAGCCCACCAGGGCGCCCCCTCTAGGCGCGCCTAGGTGGGTTGTGCCCACCTGGTGGCCCCGCAGACCCTAATTCCAACTCCTTAAATACCTATTTTTGGAGAAAAATCAGGGAGGGAGAATTATCTTGTTTCGTGTTATGGAGCTGCCGTCACCCCCTGTTCTTCATCGGGAGGCCAGATTATACCAATCTAATCAAGTTGTCTTACCAAGAAAATGGCTTCCATGGTCGACCTCCCAGGCATGAAACCGAACTGATTTTTGGTCATGCTTGTCATTCTTCTTAAGCGGTACTCAATGACTCTCTCCCATGTCTTCATTGTATTGCTCATCAGCTTAATTCCACGGTAAAATTAGTACAACTCGGAACACCCCCTTGTTCTTGAAGATGGGCATCTTGTTTGCCCGAAAAATGAGGTTGAAAAGCTTGGTTAGCCATACTATCGCTATGTCCCCGAGGCATTTCCACACCTCAATGGGGATACAATCAGGGCCCATTGCCTTGCCTCCTTTCATCCTTCTTAAAGCCTCCTTGACCTCAGACTCCTGGATTCGCCGCACAAAATGCATGCTGGTCTCATCAAAGGAGTCGTCCAGTTCAACGGTAGAACTCTCATTCTCCCCATTGAACAACTTGTTGAAGTAATCCCACCATCTATGCTTAATCGCCTCGTCCTTCACCAAGAGTTGGTTTGATCCGTCCTTGATGCATTTGACTTGGCCAATATCCCTCGTATTCCTCTCTCAGATCTTGGCCATCTTATAGATGTTCCTTTCGCCTTCCTTCGTGCCTAACTGCTGGTAGAGGTCCTCGTATGCCCGATGCCTTGCTCCACTGACAGCTCGCTTTGCGGCCTCTTCGCCATCTTGTACTTCTCTATGTTGTCTGCACTCCTATCCAGGTATAGGCGTCTGAAGCAATCTTTCTTCTCTTTAATCGTCTTCTGGACATCATCATTCCACCACCAGGTATCCATATCTTTGCTTCTCCTTCCCCTAGACACTCCAAACTACCCCGTGGCCACTTTACGAATGCAAGTGGCCATCTTCATCCACACATTGTCCTCGTCCCCTCCTTCCTCCCTAGGGCCCTCCTTAATGACCCTCTCCTTGAACGCCTGAGCTACCTCCCCCTTGAGCTTCCACCACTTCGTTCTAGCGACTTCGGCACGCTTATCCCACTGGACATGAATCTGAAAGCGAAAGTCAGCATGCACCAACTTATCCTGAGGTACAACACTCTCTCCAGGTATCACCTTACAGTCGAGGTACACATGCCTATCTTCTCTTCTCGAGAGGTTGAAATCAATCTGACTAGAGTGTTGGCCATTACTAAAAGTCACCAGATGTAATTATCTCTTTCTAAAGAGGGTTTTGGCTACAATCATGTCGTAGGCTAGAGCAAAGCTTAAGACATCTTCGCCTTCTTGATTCCTGATGCGATAGCCAAAGCCTCCATCTGACCCTTCAAAACCTGTGTTAGATGTACCCACATGGCCATTGAGGTCTCCTCCTGTAGGAGATATGCCCTAGAGGCAATAATAAATGATATTATTTATCTTCGAGTTCATAATTATGTTTATGTTCCATGCTATAACTGCAATGATTCTCGAGTCTGCAATATCCACGAGGCTCGGAGGAAGACTGATATGCACGCGTGGAATAATAAACGGTAAGAAGTATTCCTAGTTTGGCCTCTAAGACTAGCTAAAGTGTTGCATGATGGTTCCGTTTTCCTGATCATGGGCATGTCTATGCCAGCAACTTTGAGGGCACAATGTTAAGAGAACATTTGTGTTGAATCGACCCGGTTTGATGTTATGCTATGAGATTCATTCGTCACAAGTTAATGGTAAATAACACAGTGATGGTTAATGTTTGCATGATTCCTTAGACCATGAGAGTATCGAGTTTCTTCATGCTTGCTTCATGAACTTTGGGGTTTGCTAAACGTCATCTGTAAATGGGTGGCTATTACGGCGGCTTACAGGTTCATGGAAAAGTGTGTCAAGTAACTTGATAGCTCAAGATTGGGATTTGCTCCTCCGACGATGGAGAGATATTCTCGGGCCCTCTCAGTGTTACGTATCCATCATCGTCTGGCCAGACACAGTGTGATATGATCACAGGGATGCCGAAACACGGAAACGAGAAAAGAGAACAAAACCAGTAACGAGGTAACTAGCATAGTGGACAAGTTGTTGATCCACGGGGATGTAAGTAAATCTCACCTCGGTTCTTTGTAACATATCGCGAAGCACACACGGCAACTAGGTTCACTCGAATATTCATTCGTGTGGGTATAGGGGTCAATATGGGTGTCCACGGCTCCGATGTTGATCATTGATCGGAAGGGTTTACGGGTCATGTCTATACTTCTCCGAACCTATAGGGTCACACTGTCGGTGTCAAAACCGGCGGATCTTGGGTAGGGGGTCCCGAACTATGCGTCTAGGCGGATGGTAACAGGAGACAAGGGACACGTTGTTCTTACCCAAGTTCGGGCCCTCTCGATGGAGGTAAAACCCTACTCCTTCTTGATTAATATTGATGATATGGGTAGTACAAGAGTAGATCTACCACGAGATTAAAGAGGCTAAACCCTAGAAGCTAGCCTATGGTATGATTGTTGTTCGTCCTATGGACTAAAACCCTCCGGTTTATATAGGCACCGAATAGGGTTAGGGTTACACAGAGTCGGTTACAATGGTAGGAGATCTACATATCCGTATCACCAAGCTTGCCTTCCATGCCAAGGGAAGTCCCATCTGGACACGGGACGAAGTCTTCAATCTTGTATCTTCATAGTCCAGGAGTCCGGCCGAAGGCTATAGTCCAGCTATCCGGACACCCCCTAATCCAGGACTCCCTCAGTAGCCCCTGAACCAAGCTTCAATGACAACGAGTCCGGCGCGCATATTGTCTTCGGCATTGCAAGGCGGGTTCCTCCTCCGAATATTTCATAGAAGATTTTGAACACAAGGATAGTGTCCGGCTCTGCAAAATAAGTTCCACATACCATCATAGAGAGAATAACATTTACACAAGTTCAATCTGCTGACGTATTCCGCAGCATGACATCACACCATGGCCAAGCCTTTATTCGAATCGTTTTCACTGTCCCACCTCAGCGCGTTTAGCGAGGCGGTTTCCTTGGCACGTCTTGTCAAAGCAGAGATCGTGTCCCCTTATTCCAGGATTCTCATCCATACGGGCGTGGGTAACCCAACCGCGCCATTGATTACGGCGCTTGGGAGATAAGCGAGTTTAATCAGGCCGGTTGGGACACATAGCTTTGTCCGTCCATATAAGGGGATAAGGATCCGCTTTTTCACACACGCCTACTTCCTCCTTTGCTTATCCATTTCCGCGCACTCGAGCTCTAGCGCCCAAGTCCGAACATCCCACCTCAACCTTCTCCAACTATGTCTGGAGCGGGGGGCAAATGGATGGCCTCCTCCGTCACGGAGGGGCACATGAAAAAGTTGTGGAAGGCCGGATACTTGTCCAGCGACATCGCGCATAGGCTCCCCAATGAGGGGCAGCTCATCCCCACCCCCAGGTCCCATGAGAGGGTGGTGTTCCTCCCCCACTTCCTCCGCGGACTAGGGTTTCCACTTCACCCATTCGTCTGGGGGCTCATGTTCTACTACGGCCTAGATTTCCACGATCTGGCCCCGAATTTCATCCTCAACATCTCGGAGTTTATCGTCGTGTGCGAGTCCTTCCTCTGCATCCAGCCCCACTTCGACTTATGGCTGAAGACCTTCAATGTCAAGCCGAAGGTAGTGGGCGGCAGCCAAGAGGAGTGCGGATGTGCCATGGTGGGCAGGATGGCCAACGTCCTATGGATTGATGGCTCCTTTGTGGAGACCATAAAGGGGTGGCAATCGGGGTGGTTCTATATCACCGAGTCGCGCAACTCTCAATGGGCGGCGGCCCCCGAATTCCGATCTGGCTTCCCCACACGCTCACCTCATGGAAAGAGACGGGCCTGGCGTGGGGTAATTCGGAAGAGCTGGCCAGACTCCAAACCTGTGTCCGAATCCTGGTGGACAAGAATCTCAAGCTTGTCAACGTAATCCAGGTGATGCTCATCCGCCGGATTCTCCCATGCCAGCAGCGGGCCTTCAATTTGTGGGAGTTTGATCCGGCACAACACCGAACCTTGAGCCGGCTCTTCGACAATACGTACGAAGATGCCTGGAAGGTGCTGTTCAAGGGCGCCGAAGCTCCCGCATCCGCGACGGAAGATCGCGGATTCAGCTCGCAGCATCAAGCCAGTGAGGTAAGTTATTTTACCCTTTGACAGGACTGGCTGAAGACATCCAGACAGATCGACTGTCCGGCTCCCTTGCCAGAAGATCCAGTGGACGCCTGATTGATGGGGCTGCTAGTTCCGGCGCCTCACGTGGTGCCGGAAAAGAAGGCCAAGAACAAGACCACGGGAACTCAAAGGAGTTCCCGGCGCCAGGTGTTGTCGGACTCATCGTCCGATGACGCCGAGGCAGACTCCTCCCGCGAAGACGAGGAGGAGGAAAAAGAGGCCTCTCCCCCAGCGGGGGGAGAGAAGAAAAGGAAGGCCGCCCCAACCGGGGAGGCCGAAGGGTCCAAGAAGGGAAGGACCCTTCCTCCGGACTACACCGCCAATGCCGACGACGATGAAGAGGGGTGGGCTCCAAGGACCAAGCCCCTGGCGAAATTGTAAGTGTCCGGACACCAGACTAACTCATGGCATTTTATTTGTCGCACAACATCCTATAACGCCGGATATAACCATGCAACCCGCCCAAGGATGGGCTCGAAGATTCGTCGAGCGGCTCCCTGGATTCGTCGGAGGTGAATAGCACCTCACTTCCGACCGCCTCGTCTCCTCCCGTCGCGGATGACGCCGGGGCGGAGTCCCAAAAGGGGCCCAGCCAGGAGGAGGTGGCTATGGAGGCGCCGCAAGGCGACCTTCCAGAATCCGGGCTCAAAGGGGATAAAACACTGAAGGGCTTCAAGTCCGGCCCTGCCCGGACTCCGTACCAGAACCTTCAGTGGTTCCAGAGTCCGACAGGCGGCCCCTTCGTAAGAAGGGCAAGACTGCGACGCCGGTGACCTCCGTCCAACCAGAGGCACCGGATGATTTGATGGAGGCGTTTAACGGCGCTTCCATCGATGAGGAGCACCGCACTGTTATGAGTGTGGTGATCCAGAAGGTTCAGTCCGCCAAGAGTGGGCTGACTGAAGCCTATGCCAGCCTTCTAACAGGCTTTGAGGTACGTATTTAAGATATGTAAAAATATTACCGCATAGACAGTAGCCCCTGATGCTCAGTTTGGTATTCGGAAAGAAAAAGCCGAACCGAGGATCTAAAAAGATATACGCAGGAGTCTAACATAAGTATGTCAATATGGGAATGCAAGCTGCGCTGCTGACCTCTGTCGCACTGACTGCGGAGGTTGGTGCATTGAAGCAGAGCCTTGAGCAGTCTGAGAATGAGCTCGGACTTGCCAAAATGCAGCTCGAGGACAAGGAAGGTAAGTAATACCTTATGGGAGTATTGAAAAGATGTGTTTGCAAAAAGTGACAGGAATAACGTGAATATTGCAGGGGCCACGAATGAGGTGGTGACCCTGAAGGAGGCGGTGTCCAAGGCCGAAAGCAATGCGGCCGCGGAGCGCACCGAGCGAGAAAAGCAGGAGGCTATAGTGGCGGAGGTGCGGCAAGAGCTCCAGGCTCTCATGGAAAAACACGAGAGTTTGGAGCGTGACTCAAAGACTCGGGAGTCCGAGCTCGCCACGGCCCTTGAGAGCGCCAAGGCCGCTAAGGCCGAAGCCCAAAAAGCCCTCCAGGAGATTGATGCGATGAAGAAGATAACGGTGGGTAAGGCATTCTATATGCAAAGCAAGCATGTGAAAGTGAATTATTTGTTAGTTACCCAAATCCGGAGCTCTCCGGGAGCATTCGCAGATCTGCCCCGCAGTGTGGCTGATGCTGCCGCATTCTCTCGAGCCGAGGAGGGGAGCTCGACGGAGAAGGTGTCTTGGTCTCAGTATGCTGAGGCTGGACACCCGGTGCCCTTAAGCGACCAGTTGAAGCAACTGGTCGAGCAGGCCATAAGGGGCCTCATCGTTCGGCTGTGGCCTAATGAAGCCATGCCTGCGAGCTACTTCGGGCTGGTGAGGCGGCTGGTGGACGCCTGTCCATGGGTTGAGGTCATCAAGCGTTCCGTCTGCATCGAAGGTGCCCGTAGGCCCTTGCCCTTGCTAAGGTGCACTGGGGCAAGATGGACGCTGAGAAGCTTGTGAAGGACGGACCACCACTAAAGAAGGAGCATCGCAAGCCTGAAATGTATTATGAGGGCGTCATGAAGGGTGCCTGCCTTATAACGGATGAATGCTCCAAAGATATAATTTTTTAGTAGACTCGCATTTGTTATCCTGTACGCTGAAAACTTGTTCATATGCGCTAAGCAACACTTTTTAATTTAAAATATTACCTTCTGTGCGGCCGTGTATTAAATTTGAGAGATGGCGAGTCGTCGGCTTCAGCCCCCATGCCACGAGTGCTGGGGTGTTCGGTATGAACTTGAGCGCTCTTGTTCCCATTCTTGGGTCCTTTGAGGGAGGCGCTCAACGCAACGAACAAGGCAACCGAACTATAATGCTTGAACACTCTCACTTAGCCATAGAATTCTATAATTTTAAATTTCGGCGAAGCCCCTGGTATTCGGAAGACCGAGTTCGGGGCACTATCCACGCCTAGGCCGGACAATGCCGACTCCTCGCTCTAAGCGGCATAAGTCTTTAAGGACTCGAAAACCTCTCGAACAGCGACCGGCTCTCGCCCAATCATGACAGTGAGTTTTAGCTTTCTCCACTGAGGTGCTTAACCCAGCTCAACTGGGGCACAATCGCAGTGGTTCTCCCAGCGCTATCTTAGCCGATATAACGGAACGTAAGGTACCAAAACATGGGAGCCGGGCAAACCCAACTATTGACCCAAGACATGATTCGGAGCCGATGCATATAATGCTATAAGTTCGGGGTGCCGCACTTGTGAAAGTGTTCGGACTTATCACACCATGTTATGGGGTACTTAAGCCCCTGGCGTATTGCCCGTACCAAAGTGTACGGTTGCACAATGTCATAAATGAACATATATAAAAAAGGAAATCAATAATAGGCAGAAGCTATATATTGTTTATTCAAAAGAGCTGCAGTAAGAGCAGAACGATACAAATAGTGTGATAAGCAAGGGATGGTACTTTTTCACATATCTCCCTCCAGGGGTAAGCCGCGGGATGGTGTGTAAAACAGATATATTGCTCATAATAGAGACCACCTGGACGCTCGACGTAGCTTTCTGCTTCCTGGCTGTTGCATCATGTGTTCGGCGATTCTAATGCCGGACAGGGCTTCGTGAGAACGGAGTCCTGAACGTAAAAAGAAAGGAAAAAAAGAAATGACACAATCGGGAGCCCCTGGTGCGGTTGAGACGCATTCTGGGCATGCCGTGGTGGTGCCCCTTCCCCTATGCCCATGGTATTTCCAGAGTGTAATTATGTACGCGTAATACTGGTTTCGCAATTTCGCGAGGGCTGGGGCTTGGGCCGCATTGCTATGCGTGCTCGGAACATGCCAGGCGGTCTTGTTGTAGGTTACTCCAGGCGCGCTTGATGGTGTCCGGACGTTTAATAGCCGGACTCGAGAATTGCCTTAAGAGGCTGCTTTGTACTTCCGCTGCGAGGGCCGCCGTATGCTCCTCAGTCCGAAGAGAGCGTTCGGTGTTTCCATTGACTGTAATGACTCCTCGAGGACCTGGCATCTTGAGCTTGAGATATGCGTAGTGTGGCACCGTATTGAACTTTGCAATTGCGGTTTGTCCGAGCAGTGCATGATAGCCACTGCGGAACGGGACTATGTCGAAGATTAACTCCTCGCTCCGGAAGTTATCCGGGGATCCGAAGACCACTTCAAGTGTAACTGAGCCTGTACAGTTGGCCTCTACACCTGGTATGACGCCTTTGCTGCACCTGCTTCCTCTTCCTCTGCTTCGAATCGATCTTTCGTAAGTACGAACCATGATCTTTAAGCTCATGCATGTTCACTATGTATCTGCCAAAGTTGATTATGCTTAACTCTAGGCATTGCATTACTATATCAAGGTGTACTATTCTTTGAATAATTTGTAGGAGGTACTAGAAGAGTATGACTTGATGAGGGATGCCTTGATTTTAAAAAACAGCCTAAAAGAATTTAGTTCAGTAAAATATTGTATAGCCTTCTCGTAAAAGTTTGTTGCACTTTTTGAAGAAAACGAACTTTGGTTAATCATTAAGCTATAACTTTTCTCATATTTGAACAACAAGGTTATTTGAGTTATGCTAAAAAAGTGGCAATGTTAAAAAAAAGGTTATTTTGTGTAACTTTTGCAAACTTTGTGGAAAGAAGCTACAAATAACTGTTTTCGCTGTCAAGTCTACAGTCCAATGTTAATCTAGAGGGTGGAATCTTTAAACTTCGTTGATGCTTTCTTATCCGTTTTGATCTAATATATGTCGGATGTGGTTTGTATAAACTTATGGTGGTATAATTAGTTTTGCTTTTTTTGGGCAGGATATAATAACGTTGTAGATAGACGGAGACTGAATCATTTCACACTACTTTGATGTCTATGGAGCCAATGGGACAACAAAGGTAGCTCCTTTGCACAATTTGAAGAATGTTATTTCATATTGCATGATATGTCTGACTCCTTTCAGTGGGCCTTCAATTAATTTGAGGCATCCTTTCCTAGGATCTTATCTTGATATTCCTCTAGTTTCTCCTATGTCCCATGCTTTTTTAAGAACTGAAATAAATATAACCAGTGTTACAAGTGTTTGCTGAGGAAAAGTCCTTGCAGAAAAGAAGAACCGGAAGCAGGTTTTCTATCTTCATGAGCAAGTCGGCGTCTGTAAAGCTTCGCCGGAGCCATTCCAGCTATTTCAGAGCCACAAGGTGATCCGGAAGTCAGTGTATGTTTGATCGAGCACACTCGCTTCTCTCAGAATTCATATATAATCATTAGAAGCTCAGAACCAGTCATGCCAAAAATATGAAGTGGAACTCATTTGCAGGCAAGGAAGCCGAGGAACCAGGACGCCAACGGTGCGCCGTCCGCGACGACGAGCTACTGCCGTAGCTTCGTCAGCCGCACAGTTAGAGGGAGGCATCAAGGACTGGCCACCGCTGCCGGGGCCGACGTGCGTGCAAGTTCTATTTATGTATCTTATGTTGCCAAACAACAACATGCTCTTGTCGATGCTATATCGTTGTGGGCGTGGCATTTCAGTTTCTTCCTCACCTGATGTTCCAATATAATAAGTTCCATCAAGAATTGCATGTATATCTACCTGGCACCGCCCAGATGCCCCTCAAGCGGCGCGCCACGGGCGCGCCCAACTACTAGTATCCTTCATTCACCACCTACACCCGCAGTGCGCTCCCTCACCGCCACCGCCAGAAGCCACCTCCTCAACCTTTTGCAACTGCCAATCACCGCCTCCTTCTTTTCCCACACCCCTGATCTTATTTAGCCTCTAGGAAAACATGCCAAACTGCAGTACATCTGTACATGCTAGTTCACAACGAATGATTTCTCCTGCAATTCTGGCGCTTGTACTTCCCTGCCGCCGCCAGCAGCCACCTCCTCCACCTTGTGCAACTGCCAATCGACGCCCTCTTCTTCGCGTTCTGTGCCCCTCCACACTCCACCGTGCCTGTTTCCATCAGCAAGTGGTAAGGCTTCAAGCAAGCTGGATGACCCCTTTGCCACCACCTTGGATCTTGCATATGCTGCCAAAGAGACACCCACAAAAATTGTGAATAAGCGCCCGTCACCATTCCGCCGGAGAATGGTACAAAATGAACAAGAACGCTAGAGAATTGTATTTATAGCACGCACCATGACCGTGAAGGTAAATATAATTGTGCTTGTTGGATTATCTCTGCAATTCTGGATCAAGGAGTGACCATTGTATGCGGAACAATGAAGATGCCTTTGGATCACTGCAGCCAAGGAAGAGAACAATGAGGAATAAGTCAATAAGATCATGACAAGACCATGGACATCATAGATACATCACGATCCGAGGACACTCACAAGTGTGCAACATGCAGTTCAAGGATTATTTTTGCCATTGGTACAGTAGCACTTGGAAGTTGGTACAGATAACAGCATCCACGGAGCTGAACAATTTTGGGATGGCTGCTGCACCAGCATAAGACTGCGTGAATCAACCACGTCTTTTGGTTCCAAAGACGCTGATCTATAAACCAAAGATCATAATTGGCATCAGCTCTACTAATAGTAGTGCGTTTAACAGAAACAGGGAAAAAACAATAAGAGTGAGGCACTTGCAGACCCATCACTGGTTAGGCAAGATTTGGATGTAAGCAATTGTGCAGCAAGAAACAGGGAGAAGTAAAATTCTAATTTAGTGTTGGATGATCAGAATAAAAATGCACTACATTTCCATGAACATGCCAATACAAAAAGAAGGGCTTGGAAATAGGAGATCTTCTGAAATCTTAAAACACACTATCCTGGTTGGGGTACAAAACATTTTCTTAGACGAATAAAAAGAAAACCTTATCAAAGGTAATTTACATGCAAAATCATGCCAGAATGGAAGAACATAATAAGCTAGTGTATATTATTAATAGTCTTGTAATCATGGGTTTGCAATATAAATTGATGAGTTCTGGACATCATGAGTCATAAAAAGAATTAGTGTATAAAAAGAACTTTCAGGTACAACACCAAGTCATCATGAGTTCTGGACAGAATGTAAACACAAGTGGCCAGAAGCATTCCAGAACAAACACAAGGACTCTCTGCACAGCAAGCCATCAAAATTTGATGAATGCAATAATTGCTGGTACCGACAGTAGTGAAGTAGTGTATGAAAAAAATGGTTAACCTTAATGTTAGTAGAATGACCCCAAAGTGTCATTTATTATATATGCCATAGTGATATGTTGTTCCTGACACTTGACTGGCGAAGTAGACTACCAAATCCCGATCAAGAACAAGAACCAAATTTAATTGCGAAATACGTAGAAGAAAATTTTGATCCTGACAAAAAGAAAAGAAGACCTGCAGAGAACCAAAATATAAATGGTGATTACATCACAAGTTTTAAGATTTTCATGTGCGTAGAAAGAAAAAAGGAACTCAGATGGTACTGGCTGATAATTATATCGGTTTTCTCGACTTGTGAGAAGATAATGGGCGTGGAGAAACAAATATTAAATAATGCTTTAGTATAAGTATTTTAACTCCTGTCCAGAAGAAAATAGAAATCTAATATCGCAGGTATATATAAATGGATGGTTTTTCTTTTGTCAGAAGTATGGGTGGAAGTAAATATAGTTGATATGGGCATAATATCTGCAGCATATCACTAAAATCTCTTTCATTCCTTAATTATGCCATCATGATATTTTTATCCTGACATCTGACCTTGCCAAGTACACCACTGGGTCTCAATGAGTGACGACCACACGCAAATTTAAATGAAAAGTATATACAAACCTATGAGAACAAACATCAAAATAGCTACACAGAGAACCAAAAATATAGTCAATACACAACATTTATCGTGATTTTTCTTCCAGGAAGAGGACAAAGTGACTCAAGCGGCATTGGAGGGTAATCACATAGATTTTCTGAACTTGTGAGAAGACGGGCATGGATAAACAACTCATAAGTAGTGTAGAAAAACTATTTTCCCAAATGTTGAGGAACTGATATCGCCAAAGCATAAGTGGATGTTGTTATATAATTGGTATGGTAAAGGAGTATGGTTCCAGTTCATATGTACTTACCACATTTATGTACATGAAGGAAGATGTCCACAAGACCTCCACATCAAGGATGTGGAAAATGTGCGTGTACGGAAAGAGTTGAGCTCTACAAGGCTAGAAGGATGTACAAGGGAACTCCAAGGCAGAGGCCTGCACACATAGTAGATGGAAATAAGCACTAATCAGATTATAACTGAAGAAAAGGTAAAGGTGGGAAAAAGCAATGAAATATATTTGTGTTACCTTGGATCAGTCTAGAAAAACTTCTGGGATGGTTCCCAATAACCCCCTGCACTGCTGTTTTAGCTCCTCGTTGCCGCACTTGGAGACATCTAATTTTCGCAGTGATTTGGGGAGACCATCCTTGGGCAGCGAATGGACGGCTGGACATACCAAGACCTCTAAGCTCTTGAGGTTGGTAAGCTTATGTAGCCCTGTAGGGAGGCTCTGAATCTTCCTTAAAAACCAAAGCTTGAGATTTTGGAGGGATGTGAGGAGGTGAAGGGCGTCCTCTTGCTCCTTGGTGAAACCCTCTATCTCTGGGCGGCCCCCAATAAGTTGCAACTCGCAGAGGGAGGAATACAGGAAGCTGCAGATGGGCGCTGTAAGGAGTCCCATGGTCTCATCCGTCGAGAGCTCCTGCAGTTTGGATGAACTCGGGGGGAAAACAAGTTCTTCTCCTCCTTCGTCCTGTAGCACCCTCCTAGGATCCCATCCAGCAAAAAATCCAGGGCTGCCAGTGACTTTTAATTGTCTGAGCTGCCCCCCAGCGGTAAGGAGAGGCCCCAGGCCCCTGCATCTTAGATCCTCTCCGCAGTCTTTCAATTCTAATTGGGTGAGAGAGGTGAGGTTCGAGAGGGGCTCCAGCGTCCCCATGCCTTCCACACCTCTAAGAAAGAGGACTTGAAGAGAGGATGGGAAAAGGCAGCAGGAAGGAGATAAAAAAGAGCTCTTGGCGGACAGTATCTTGGGGCAGTCCAAAATCTTTAACTTCCTGAGGCACCACAGGGATTGCAACCCTCCTCCTCCTCTGGCAGGGCGATCCACCAGGACCAAATCAGGGCATCCTAGAATGACCAACTCCAGCAGTAAGTAAGAGATGTGGGTTGGGAAGAGGAGCAGTCCATCTTCTTCTTTCTCCCGTTCCACCTCTATTGCTACTGCTGATGTTGTTTCCCCCACTGCTAGTTGTGTTATATTTTGACAACCCATGATATTCAATTCGGAGAGGCCTCCGAGGTGGGTGAGGAGTTCTGTCAATTCCTTCCCATCACATGATTCCTCGACTGTGAGATCCTCAATAGGGTGCATCCATTCCACATCACCTCCTAAAAGCCCAACAACACAATCTGAATCATATACAAACAATTTATTCAGTGAGGTCAGGAGCAAAAGGTGCTTTGACCGTAGAGGTGGGCACTTGAATAGTTGCAGCTGCTCCAGATCTGTCATGTTATGGAATGCTACCACCTCATCTAAGCTCTGCAGATCAGCCTTGCCACTAATATGCAGATAGGATGATTTTGATTTGTACTCAAAATTCTCTAGCAGCTTTGTGTCCCTTATATTGACAAGACACAGAGTTTCAGTCCATGGGATACGAGCCACTAACAAGAGTTCTGGACAATCCTTTATCTCAAGCTCTTGCAGTTTAGGAAACCAATCATTGTTCCAATCTTGGTATAGTTTAGGTTCAACAAAGTGGTTTGAAAATGGCAACTCCAAAAGAATAGGGCACTCTCTTATAATGAATACTTGCAGAAGAGGAAACATATGATCAGCATCTTCCTGTGATGGTACCCATTTTTCAAAACTTCCCAAGCCAACAAGCTCAAGCTTTATTAGCCTACAAAAGCTTTGCTCTATAACAAACTCCTCCAATGCATCTATGTGGTCCAATCTTACTTTACCAAGACTCCACATCTTCCCGAAATGAGGGAGATATTCCCAAGAAATGCCAGAGAGCTCAATAGATTGAAGAGCTTCAACACCAAGTTTATCACCGAGCCATGGAGGACAAGAAGGGCCTCCGTGCCCTCTAATGCACAATTCTTGTAGATATATATGTGGTTGAAGGCTCTCAAGGACGACTGCTTCCACACGAGGCTCGGTATTAGACCGCTTACTATCCCAATCTAATGTTAACCTCTCCAAGTAGTTTTTCTCCATCAGCTTTGCATCGGCTGCTTCTTCTTTCGTGTGTATATTCTCAAGGTTATAGATGCCAAGCTCTCTTAGTTCGGTCAAACGCTCTAATTGCTTTGGTTCAAATCCTCGACTTTTTTTATTTACTCTGAATACCATCAACTCTTCTAAGAGTGTGAGCTTCCCCACATTAACAATATCAGAATGCAACTCGTCACTTTCAGTATATATATGACGTAGTTCTGCAAGGTTGCTCAAGTCTTTGGGTAAATCCCGACAACACCATGATCCTAGATCCAGGATCCTTAAATGGTAAAATCTAGGAATGGTAGGTGGTAAACACATCTCCCTCTCATTCTTTTTTGTCCCCAGACATAGGTATCGTAGGTGGAGTTGTGCTGGAAAATTATTTAACACGGACTCCATAGGAGAGGACATATTAACCAAATGGAGAACACGGAGATCATTTGCTTCCCTAAAAAAATCACTGAAAATATTGGCAATGCTTTCATTCATTTCTCCAAATAACATCAAAGTATGCAACCGTTGAACCTTCAGTCTTATCTTAATCTTTCTCAATCGACTCTTAAAGTTTTCATGTGACATTGCATCATTGTCATCTATTATTATATACAAGTGACGGATGGATGGTTGAATTTCTACTGACCCCATGTTCGAGAGATGTAAACTCAGACAATTATGAGATATAACTTGCAATGCCAAATCATGTAGTAGGTCATGCATTACATAATGTAGACGACCATTACTTTCCTCTTCTCTAAAAAAACCACGCATGACCAAATCATTTAAATTACTTAAACCAATATCTTTTGAAGTTTGATTTCGAGCACCACGTTGTAAAATATCTAGCCCTATCCACAGGTTGATCAGTTGGCTACTACTGAAATGGAAATCCTCGGGAAACAGTGCAGAATAGGCAAAGCATTGTTGTAGATAAAAAGGGAGATAGTCATAGCTAAGCTTTAATGCAGGCATAATGTGATTGACACCGGCCAGCCTCTCCCATTCTTTACTTTCTAGGATTCTTCCCCAATGATGCAAACTAAGATCCTTTCTCAGTAATCTACCAACCGTTTTTGCTGCAAGCGGGGATCCCTTTAGTTTTATCATTATCTTTTCTCTTGTCTCAAGCAAACAAATGTGATCCCTTGTACACCGGTCATCGCCAAAAACAAATGCGTTGAATAACTCCCTAAAATATTTAGATTCCAAACCTTCCAAATGTATTGAATGGTCACCTGTTCTAACCATCTCTGCTACAGTTGGAAACCTAGTTGTGACTAGAATCATGTTGACCTTTTCTTGTGATGTTTTGAGTGGAACCAATAACCTTTCCCAGTCATCCACATTACTACACTCCCATACATCATCCAATACAAGTAAAAACCTTTTCGATTTTAATCTCCATTCAATCAACTCTTCATCTCTACCCTCTTTTTCCCCTTCAACTTGAGGGATATATGTTTTAATCTCCGCTAGCAACTTAGTCAAATTGAAACTGACCGACACACATACCCAAACAACTACTTGAAAATGGCTCTGAACTTGTTGGCTTCTGTATATGTGTTGTATTAGAGTTGTCTTCCCTATTCCTCCCGGACCAACAACCGGAAGCACACTTAGATCCTTTCTGTGGTATTTGCCCTTGGTCATATCATGTATGATGGTCTTCATGATATGGTCTCGCCCATACAATTTCGGCTCTATACTACAACCAGTGCTGATGGGACGACTCTGGGCAATATCTGGGATAGTCATACGGTTACAACATTGCAGAATCTTAATAACTTCTTTACGCAGAGGCTTCAGTTGTTCTACAATGTGCTTCATTCTTTCAGACACATCAACCCTATTAAACCCCAATAGTGGTGTTTCTTTTGTATGCTCTCTTTGTGGTGCACCGCAAAGAGTTGACTGGCCAGAATTATCATAATGAGCATGTGGGGAAGATGAGCAAGGGGGGAGTTTACCAAGCTTGGGCATGCGTCCCACGTCCTCCTCCTTATGAGCCTGATTGGTGCTTGGTGTTGAGGAGGAATTTCCACGTAACCTCTTCTTAGATGACCACGTGGATAAATCAAGGAGTTTGCCAACACCTTTGGCAGCGTGACGAGCATTGAGGGCAAGGTCGTGGACGCTGCCCTTGGCATGGTAGTCCACGGCATTGCAAGTTCCCTGGAGCTCATCATGGATGCGGAAGTAGTCCATCTCGTCCAATAAGTCCTCGGCACAGTGTGCCGAGTCCCGCAGCATCCTCAGCAGCTCCTCCATGGCCTGGCCGTCGATCTGCTTGCGGCTAGCAGTTTCGAGCGTGGCCTTTACGAGCAACAGTTCCATCTTCAGGGCCTCAATGTTGAGACCCAAGTTGTTGGTGGCACCCCAAACCTCCAGCACGCCATCAGCAACAGGAGCCAGCGCCTTGCCCACCACCCATTGCGCCGCGCCAAGGAGCGCATCCATCCTCTAAACTCCACAGGCACGCCAATGTATCAAGGATTTGTGATGCGAGGACCTGCAGGAATCAAAGGGAATACATTCGTTAACACATACCAGTTTCATTGGACTGCGAGTACTGGCGAAGTGGCGAGAGAGGAATTAATAAGTGGTACTCTACATAGGTAGACACCGGAGGGGGAGCTGCTTGCCTGAGAGTTGTGTTGGTTGTGCTTCAAAGCTCAGGATGGGAGGGTGGAGACATGGTGCTTTGCAGGAGTGAGGGAAGATATATAAAGGGAGAGGAGATATTTTTGTTCAGTTTGGATTCTCAGAACGCGGCCGTCCAAAACAGATTAATTAATTAGTCATTAAAGTAGATATTTCCTTTAATCTGATCCCTCCTTTGGCCGCACAGATGTCTGCTCTTCTGGTCCCCATGCGCCACTAGGCAATAAATAGTGATCTAAACGTTCTTATATTAGTTTACGGAGGGAGTATTAGGAATTCACGGAGCAGCGGCATATGCTTGCATTGCCGACCTCAAGCTCTTTATAGCATATAGTTTAACAAAACAAGCAGTAGCAAGCAACCCCAAATGGACATACCATGTCATGTTGGGAGAAACAAAGCCTCAGATCTCACGCCCGCGGCGAATTCGAAGGATGGCATACTTGTTTACTTATTACTAGCTAGTAGCAGCCACAAACGGACAGGCCAAGTCGATGCCCCCAAAGTAAGGCAATAGCATCCGGCCGGGAGAAACGATCCCTACATCTCCTCCAATGCAGCTCCGTCCACAGCAGCTGTCTGATAGTGTTATTACCTTTAAGTGTAGATATATACTATAGGGCAAGTGTGAAGGAGTCCTAGCTATGGGATGTCTTTCAGCTACGAGGCCTAAAATAAAGATACGGAGTATATCATTGTATTTTCCGATGAAAAGTTATATTTTATCTTTACACATACTGGATAAAATAAATGAGAGACTTTGATGAGTGTTCATGCCTT
>NC_041393.1:773097529-773105057 GCF_002162155.2 Triticum dicoccoides
GCATCGGTGCGGCGGCGCGCAGGACGTCCTCTTGCGGCGCGGCGGCCGCAGTCTCTGGTGGTTCCGCACCCGTCGGATCCTGCCAGATCTGGCGCCGGCGGCCCGGCAGGTGGCGGGGGCTACGTGCGGCCTGGACCACGGGCGACCTCCCCTACCGTGGCCGGCGGCTGGCAGGGTATGTGGCGTGGAGGCGGGGCCTCCATCTTGGGTGGTCAGGTGCGGTGGCGGTGGCCTCGTCCGGCGAGGGCGCCCCTCCCTGTCGACGAGGGGAGGTGGTGCTGATGGTTCCGGGCGCTGGACTTGGCCGTGCGGGCGACGAGTCGGCGGTGAGCACGGATCTCGATTTGAAGACGGCGACCTCCGTGCTCTCTGGCCGCCCACGCCGACTCGGTTGCCGGCGACCTCGTGTGGCTAGCTGGCTTGGTGGTTGGTCTGAGTGGGCTATGGATGGGGGAAACCCTAGGCGAGCTGTGGCAGCCATGATGCCGGCGGTGCTCCGTTCTACTTCTTGGGGTCGGCATCGAGTCCTATCCCATGCTCCCCCTCTCCTTGTTTCGGGTGAAAACCCGAATCCCCTTGGATTGGGCGGCGATGGCGTCTTGGCGTCGCTTTCTTCTTGAAGACGCCGCCCTTGGGACGGGTGAGTGGTGGTCGCGGCTTTGGCTTGGTCGGTTGTTGGTGTTTTTCAATTGGTCCTGCTCAACAATGTTCGGTATTCTTTGTGGCGTGGCCCGAGGCGGTGGCGTTGATCCCACTACCGGGTGTAGTTACTCCCACTTATGTTTCATACTACCGGGTGTAGTTACTCCCACTTATGTTTCATACGTTTTGGGTAGTATCTATCATATCGGAGAGTATGTACGCGTAGTATGTAGTATATAAGAATGTTTAGGTAGTATATATACTACTTTTTTGATAGTATGTATCATATTTTGCGCATACTCTATTTCACGTATAAATATGTACGTATTTCACAAATACAATAAAATTATGACCTCACTTGCAATTTTTTCATACAAATCACTTGGGAGTATCTTAGATATAGTATATAAACATACTAAAAATAATAAAGTAGAGTATATACTACCACATGATAGTATATGAGAAACGGGTGTAGCTACACCCGGTAGTAGGATGCATTTTCCCTATATATATATATATATATATATATATATATATATATATATATATATATATATATATATATATATATATATGTGTGTGTGTGTGTGCGCGCGCGCGCGCGCGCGTGCGTGTTTTCTAAAATACAGTCCAATAAACCTAAAAACAGCCTAACATGCTAAAAAGGTATGTAGCATTGCTAAACATGCCACGTGCCGGCCTGTTTATTAGCTCGGTCGTGCCTGGGCTGGAGGTTAATCTGGACACTCAGATCAAGCTTTTGGGCTCGGCCCGAGTTTGCGTCGGCTCGCAGCGAGTCAGGCCCAGCCCACAACACAAAAAGGCCGAGCCAAGCTGCACAATCGGGCTCGTTTTCACCTTGAACCGAGCCAGGCTCGACTCGGGCTGACTCGCGAGCCCAAAGCTCGCACGGCAGAGCAGCCCAGAGCAGCCCTTAGCAAGTAGCCCAGCACGCTGTCTCACACAGCCCAAGCCCATAGCCACTACGCTGCCTTGGCCCAGTTTTGCACATCTCCACGCCCGCACGATATGAGAAAGAGAGAGAGAGACGCTGTAGCAGCCTCCATAGGGTTTCCTCACCGCCGCCAGCAGCATGCCGGACGCCGACGCCGGCTTGCCGCTAGTCCGCCCTTCCTCCTTCACCTTGTCGGCGTTCTCTTCCTGCTCGCCACCGCGGCCGATGGAGTCGACCGCTTGCTCGCTCCCCTCATCGTCGCGGCCGTGCTTTGCAATTGCACCGTAGTCTCATGGTAAGTTTTAATATTTTCTGTCATGTCCATTTTTATTCTAGGAAAGGATGGCAAATTTAGTCATTTATGTACTCTAGAGCATGGCAATTTTGTCATTGCATCGTAGTCACATGGCAAATGTAGATACTTTTTCATATTTTTTATATTTCCTTGCATTCCCTTATTCTCGTTACAACCAAAAGAGTAGCCCGTCGTGATCTGGTCTCATGGCGCCATCCGACAACTCCTTCACACGAACGTGCCACACTTACTAGGAGTAACAAAGGGATGAGGAGATCGTCCATGCTGCGTGGGCACTTCACAGCAGTGCATGCATACACACAGAATTAAAAAGCAGAAAACGCGCGTTCATGCAGACGCCTCTCTGACGTCAAAGGTGAATCCCGAGCCTTGCAGCGCGTCCTCGACGATCTTATCCAGCCTCTCCGCCATGGCCGGAGTGATGTGGTTGCTCCAGTCCCCGGGCACACCCTTCCTGAAGAAGGACTCGTGCGCCAATGGACCATGGCTGCCACTCTTGTTCACGTCCATGTTCTTGAGACTCTCGAGGCTGCACAGCTCCACGATGTCCTGCACGACCCCGGTTGCCTCCTCCTGGACGGAGAAGGCGCACCCCATGAACTCCGCCAGCTTCTTCACGTTGCTCTCAGGGTTCCGAAGCATCTCCTCGTACCGGAGGAAGAGCACCTTCTCAGGCTGCCTCCTGCTCGCCTCCCAGTACCCCAGCACGTGGCGCCACTGCGGGCCACTGACACATATGCCATCACAGAACAGCTCGAAGGCCTCCTCGAACGTGTACGGCGGCGCCTCCTCGCCGGCTCGTGCTCTCGCAGCGGCCGCCGCTACTGTCTTCTTGGTGAAGAACCACGAGGAGACGAATGCATCCTTGGGGTTCCGGCATATGTAGACGATCCTGCAGCCGGACTCCTCCGTGGTGATGCGTCGTGGCAGGAGGGAGTATGGCAGGTGTGTCGAGAGCACACGTGGCGAAGGGAGCGCCGCCACCACGTGGCCCATGGATTGCGCGTACTGCAGCTCCAAGTACTGGACGATGTCGTGGGGGTTGCGGCGGCGGAGCGGGTGGTTGAGGCCACGCGGCGGGTGCTCGGCCCGGTTGCACGTGGCGAAGGCGAGGGCCTTGAGCCAGGTGGTGCCGCACTTGGGGAAGCTGGCGAGGAGGACGTCCGATGGCCTTGGCTCGAAGACGGAGTGGACGGCCGGAACGCCCTGGAGGAACTTCTCCAGCAGCCAGAACCCGCCGTACTGCCTCAGACGGAACGGGGGGAACCGCGTCTCCAGTGGTAGCGAGGTGATGTCAAGCTCGCCAATAGCGGTGGCACAGGCATCCGTGGACAATGGCATCATGCTCATGCTCATGCTGCCCACTTTTATTTTACTCTACTACTGTAGCTGTTCTGTAGTATGCTTGGTTGTAGCCGACACGTCCTTTTATATACGTACTACTGCCCAAAAAAGAATGTGCTATTGCGTGCCATTAATTACTAGTTGAAACATAAATTCTGCAAGATGACCTTAATTATATTCCGGATCAAATAAATTAATTAATGCAAGTGAGAGCCCCAGCTGTTAAACAAGAAATTATGGCTCGGATGATTAGATTATTTGTGGTGGAACAGCATGCTCATCGTTTCCTTTTCTGGATTTGTTTCAGGCTCTCCGGTGATGCTTGTTCGGTATGAGATCTCGAATGGAGGTATTGTGTCAACAAATGTCCCAGCTGGCGAAGGAGACATCCCAGCTACGTCCGTGGAGCTAGCGAAGCTAGGAGACGTCCCAGCTGCGTCGGTGGAGCTGGCGAGGCAGACGTCCCAGCTGCCCCGTGATGCGTTGGTGGAGAGGCCAAGATTTATCTCTGCCACTAACATGCACGTGTATAGCATGAGCCATCAATAAGCCAGAAACTACTACACACTTATCTATTAAGATATTAGGCTCTCTTAATTTGAAGCCGTCTGGAGCATTGAGGCCAGTGGGATCATCATGAGCCTCGCCACTAAGATGGTGTGTCTGATTGAGAGTAACGCACATCTATCTACATATATTTTTATCTTTTTGATGACAAGTATTCTCGGACGAAGGGAGTAGTGATCTAAACGCTTTTATATTAGTTTACAGAGGAAGTAGCCTAGTTTCCACTGTGCCAGCCCAAGTTAGGTGCTCCTATGCGAAACTTGGACTGTTTGTAGTGTATAGGTAAATTCGTAGGGTGTTACTAATACTGTTGAAAATATGTCCGAGATGAAATAATATTGTATTATTTATTTCCAGTTTTATAATTAAGAGTTTATATTATGTGCTATAACAGTTATGATTCTAAAATATGTGATTCGGCGGAAAAACTCATTAGCATGCGTGGAATGATATACGCTAATATCTGATTCCCAGTCTCACGTGTAGGACTAGCTCAAGGGTTGTATTTTTATCATGTTTTTTGGATTTTGAGATATCATTAAGTGTAACGATAGTCGCAAACAACATTGAGAGTATGATGTTAAAAGAACAATCATATTGAATTGACCCAACTTGTTTGTTATACTTTGAGATGCAATCGTCACAAGTCAATCGATATAACATGGAAAGTTAATGTATGCTTTAGTTCCATAGACCATGATAGTACCGTAATCACTTCTTACCGGACAATGGACTCTGGGGTTGCTCAAACGTCATCTGTGTAACACGATGATCATAACAACAACTTCCACGTGCGTCAGAAAGTATGACAAGGGGCTAGATAGCTCAAGAGTGGGATTTGTTCCTCCGACGATGGAGAGATATTCTTAGGACCCTCTCAGTGTGACGACATCCATCACAGTCTGGCCGGACACAGGTGACTATGTCACGGAGGTGCCGGAACATGTAAACGAGAAAGAAGAACAAAACCAGTAATGTTGACACCGGTATAGTGAGCATGAGAATGACTCAAGAGGATACCGATATCACTAATGGAAAAAGTGTTAGCCACAATTTTTGTTGTGGCGCGCCATTTTCAACCCACGCCAGCACTACTTTTTTTCAAATAGTGGTGGCGTCGAATTATTTGGCTGAAAATCACCTCCTCTTCCTCAGCTATGTTTTCCTCCACAGAGAGAATGTTTTCCATCTCATCCTCATCATCCATCATTCCCATTTCTTGAAGGAGATTGTAGCTTTGCCCTATGGTGATGTGCTCTTGCAGCTATTGCAGGTAATTGAGCACCTTCTGTTTAGAGCTTTGGTTTGATTTGCCACTAGCAGATTTGCTGCCTTGCAAGGAGTGTGATGACCCTGTCACAGTTGTCTATTTTTCCTTGGTGTTTTTTCCCTCATCCTTTTTGTTCTTGTCCAGGTTAGCTTCAGTGTTGTTGTCCTCTACATCCTCATCTATGGGTCCCCCTATGTCTACCTCCTCCATAGGTGGTTCCTCATCATTTTTTATCCTGATAAGGTGGTCCCCAATTCTAAATAGTCTATGACGGGGGATTTTTGTATGGTCTTCACATCTGATCTTGATTCTGACAGTTTCAAAGAAGGACTTGAAGTTTCCAAGCCAATCCACATCAATCAGAGTCCCAAAAACTGATGCAAATTGTTCCAGGATAACCCATTCAGCCCAGGCTGGGCCAATCCCTTCCAATTGAAGCCATACTTTTTGGAGTTCACTGTAGTGTTCCAAAATTCCTTTCCAGACCTCTACATTCAAAGCGACCCCTTCCATTTTAGGCAGGCCAAACTGTGGGTATCTAGCAACACTTTCTACTGGTATGTGAGGAGGGAACTTCACTACGAATGTCCATTCATCTAGTTTTTTTATCTGCCAAGGCTAGTTTGTCTTTTAAATCAGAGAGAAATTGTGTCCTAATTCCTGCTTGTTGACTTGTCCTGACTCCACATAGACCAAGCCAACATTCCTCCTTGCCCCTATGTGTTGATCATTCACATCTAGTATATCAATTTGGTGGTATCCTAGGTCAGGGGCTCCACTGACAACAAATTTAGCTGGACTCCTTGGTTTCCTTCTCACTGGGCATTCTTCCACCTTATATGTCACCACCTTGCAAATAAAACACACCGGTGGATTGGTGTAGTTTGTCTTGTGATGTCCAGGCTCTCCACAACTATAGCAAATCACATCAGCATATTTAGTAGCTGCTACTTCATCTGGCTTAGGGAAAGGCTACTTGTTTTTTCATGTATCCCCCCTTCTTCTGTTGATTGATATTAAATCATGGATTTCCACTCTGCTCCTGACCCTGATTCTGGAACTTCTGACAAGTGTTTTGGGTATTCTGCTTTCCCAGTTTTTGGTTCCCCTGGCCTCCTTTGTGGTGTTGCTCCACAAAACAATCAGAAGCTCCTTGTTCCTACTGTTGGTTTCCCCCCATGCCTTAGGCCCTCCTCGCCACTGATTCATCTGTGGGGGAGGAGGGAAGTAGGCTCCTAGGAACCATGGCGGCGAGTGGACCCACGTACCTATAGGCGCAGGATCTACTATCTTGTTTCTAGTGTTTCCTTCCATTCCTATTCCTCCGCCCCTCCCATGATTATCAGCCATAGCTCTGAGCTTCGCATGGAGCTCCGGATCAATCCTGATGTGGGTGGCCAATAGATCAGATGTGGCGGCGGGGTGGCAGTCATCCACTAGTAGAAAAAGGCCCATTTGTCCCGGTTCAAAAGGCCCATTTGTCCCGGTTCAGGAACCGGGACTAAAGGGTCGGTACTAAAGCCCCCCCCCCCTTTAGTCCCGATTGTGTTACGAACCGGGACTAAAGACCCTCCATGTGGCCGCTGTCTGGACCTCGACCTTTAGTCCCCGTTGGTAACACCAAGCGGGACTAAAGCAATTTTTTTGAATTTTTTGTTGAAATTTTTTTGAATTTTTTTCTCGAATTTCAAAATTTTAAATTATTTGTATTTAAATTCTAATCACCCCTCATCACTGCTCAATTTAATCTCTAATCTCCAATCACCCCACTTCATTCCAAATCATCTAACTTCCCGGTCGGTCACCCATCCTCTCACTACTCCAGCCTGAGCACATTTCCAAGTCTGCACTTGTTGTTTTACTGACAATACTAAGCTGTCAATCCTATTAACCCTTAGGAGTTGAACTTGAGCTTTAAGCACCATTAGAGTTTGAAACTATTATTCTAAAAATAATAATTATTTAGTAACACTAATATTTCTTGAATAAGTAGATTGACCATAGTTTGACCAGATTTGACCATAGTTTGACCACAGTTTGACCAAAAGTCAAAAAAACTAAAAATAATTATTTATTTACTCTAATATTTCTTGAATAAGTAGTTTGACCATAAATTGACCACAGTTTAACCAGATTTAACGAAAAGTCAAAAAACTGATATTTGAGCATATCTTTTTTTCCTTTCAGAATTTGAGGATTCTAAAAAGTTGCAAACAGGCCTACGTCAGTCAAAATTGGATGCGGATTTTCGTGCTGATTTTTTTGATATATTATGCATTTTTTACATCGTATGCAAAAGATATGGCCGTTTTACTTTTTCATAACAATTCTTTGCAAAACATGTCCAAATTTAAGTTTTTTAATTTTTCTAACTAATAGATGTAGTAACATAACTACATCTCGAAGGAATTTAATTTTTGAAGTTTTTATCATT